>NC_081519.1:19658287-19958287 GCF_030273125.1 Centropristis striata | reverse complement strand
AGACATGGGAGTCAGAGAAAGTGTTACCATAAACATGACAAAACACAGTTCTTCAACATAATCCATATCATTTACTTTTATGGCTAGACCTAACATCTATAAAAGTAGCAGGACCTGTCTAAATTTATGAAATATCTATCAAGAAATTTGTCATCTGTCCTCATTTTTTTGTCATTTGTGCTATTGTCCTAGTTTACATGCCAGTTTCACAATTACCCCCTCAAATGAACCTGACCTCACTCTCTTATAGGGAAGTGGTGTGTATGTGTGTGTGTGTGTGTGTGTGTGTGCATCATCCTCAATTAGGTCAGGGGCGTTAATAGTACAGTGGAAAACGAACACTCCCCACAACATCCTCCAGGAATTGCGCCTGACACTACTGACTCTCTTGAATCTATATTTGGGCCAAGCGTGTGGATGTGTGTCACCCAAGACTACCCGCCTAATCTCCACCAGAGAAAGTAAAGTGAGTTGTGTGCCCATGGGCGGAGATTGTCAAGGCACAAAGGGAGCTCCCAGCAGGCACTGCAAAAAGCAGGCCCTGGGCAGGTTTTTATGATACCTTTCAATCAGCGCATGATTCCCAGCTGAAATGACAGGTGATTTGACTCAGCCTCCAATTAATGACCTCATTTTAACAATTAAGAGCAGAGGAGGAAGGGGAAAGCCCCGTGAAAAAGACAGCGAACAGGGCCGGGGGGCGAGTTTTGATGCCTTGATAGTACAAGACGCTCTCGCTACGTGACTGGAGCCCGTCATCCCGGCTCAGGTGACCTCTCCCTCCTTTAACCAGGTGGCGTCCTGCAGGATGTGCACACATTGGTGATGAGCTGGCATGGGGATGGGAGGGTGGAAGGAGGAGGGGAGGGTGTGTCTCAGATAGGGCGAAGGGGTGACAAGAGGGTGGCAAGGGGATGATGGAGTGCATCAAGCTGCGTGTGCCCCCTCCTTCCAGCCTCTCTTGCCCCCACCCCCCACAGCATAGAGGAAATTAAAGAGCTGTGTAGCAGGAGGAGAAGAGGGGAGGAGGGTGGTGATTTAGAGCGTGGTGCAGGGGGATGGGGACCCGGCGCATTGGAGTTAATTACTGAATAATGAGGAACAATTTATTGTGTTCTTGTTAGAGACATCAAAATGCTGCTGGATACGGCCTATAGAGAAGAGCAGGCCTCTCTCACTCCTTGTGCATCGGTTCAAATGTAGTGTTTAACTCGGAGTCATTAAAAGAGCCCCAGTCTTGCTTTTCCTTACCTTATAAAGTGGGGGTGTTGCAGGTCTTCTGGGCTGATGAGGGGACTTATCATATTGCCCTTACATACTTTCCTTCAGACCCTCTGGGTTCAGTGAGTCAGGATCAGTCTGTTTTCAAGGCTTCTGCTGGTGATGTATGAAAACTGACTGTGGCCTGTGCCTGTGAAGTTCAGCTCATTTACAGCGATAACAGTTCTGAAACAACCGGTTCTTGATTTCAAAGAGAGGAAGAAAAAGATGGGTTTCTGATTTACAGCTGGAATCTTTTGATTTTGCCAATAATTATGTAGGTAAACAGATATCTGCAAATGAATGCATTATTTTTAGGCAACGGGACACGTTTTTTGGTATCTTAAGCATTCTAGTCTCTGTTTATTGTCCATTTGTAGTCTGAGTAGTACTGACTAATCATGTTTGAGCGGGCTTTGGTTGCCTGCAAGTAAACAGACCACGTAGAGAGCAAAAGAGGCTGTCAATCTGGCCGTAGACTTCTCTCAACTCCAACTCCAGTCTTGCATCTCAACTTGCTAATCAAACAGTAAACAATGACCAGTGTACAGATGAGGAATCCAGAAATATCGGCCCTTACCCCAAGTGGCTTTATGATTTGTCAGAGTAATCAGCAGGCCATTGGTTTGATCCTGACAACTGTCGCTAGCAGAATTTATCAGCTTGCAAGCTAGCTAATCAAGCAATGAGTTAGTTGAAAACAGTCTCTGGTTGACTTTTTAGTTCACTTAAATATGCATTGTTGCTAAAATCCTAAAGCTAAAGCATTAACATAACTCTATTTAGCTGCTCAACGTTATTTTATTACATAGGGCGTTCTCACTCTCAACTTGTCACAAATGCTTTGTCGATGGTCCTACATGTCAAACTACAGCATGTACCCCTCTAGCATAGGTAGGTGAGGAAACAAGAAAAAAATAGCAAAAAAAAAAGTCCATGTAGAGAGAAGGTTGGGGTGGATGGGTGAGTCCAACAAACAGAGGCCTTTGTTCGTGTCCAATGTGAAACCAATAGTCAACATAGATTTATATTACTTACATATGTTACGTAACTTACTCATGAATGTATGATGGCCCACTTACCTTATGGTACATACTTGTTTAAATACAAAACCATGATCTTCCCTAAACCCAACCAAGTAGTTTTGGTGCCTAAATAGCAGAGAACATTTGGCTGTCGTGTCTATTTCCGAAGTTATTGGTGTTCTGTAAATGTCAATGTTGATGTTACAATGTAATGACAAGCAAGAAAGTTTGTTCCCCAAGCAACCAATCTCCAAAACATAACCAAGAACTTTCGTTTCCAAGTTGTCGTGTTAAAAACTGCAACTGTGCGACCGTTCCACAATGTTGAATCAAAACATTTTAGAGCCATTGGCAAATTACTTATTCTGTCATTTAGGTATGAGGATGTGTTGTTATTAAGCTCTGATTGGATAATCACTGTTTAGATCAGGGCAAAAAATGCAATTTTTTTTCACCGCCCAACTGGTGTAAATCATCTAACTGCAAAGTCATTCTTACTCTACAGACACTTTGGCAGTGTGACCTGCAAAGCATGTTCATAACAGTTATAAAATCCACATGCTTATAGTACAGATTACTCATACGAGGGACAGTTCTTAAGTATGCATTATCCTGCAGGAATTTCTTGCCAATAATTCTTTCATTATTAATGTAAACGTGACACTTCTCACACCATAGAGGGTGTTTACTGCATTCTGTGTAAAAGAGCGCCTGAATATAACTTAATTTGGCAGGAAAGCCAAAAAAGGAACCCTGAATGCATCTTGACTTTATTCTCTGCCAGAGAAAAGACCAACTCTCTCCTAACAGCAAAGTGTCAGACTTGCTATCAGTCCTTAGCGGAGTGTGAAGTATCCCAACTCTTTGATGTGTTAAATATGAAATCTGACCATAGAACAAAGCAGCTGTCAGCAACCAGCACGTGTCAAAAGCAATCCACGCCAATTATTATTGAGTTTCTGTCATGCATGCATCTGCTGTGCAGACACTGAGGTGTGTTACAGTATCACAGTGCTAACAAAGACTTCAGACAGTCTTCAAAAATAAACATCACAAGCTTCACTTGTCTTCATCAAAAGGCTGCTGATGATTGTCTGCAAATACAGTCCTGAGATGCACCTTTTGTCCAGAGCGATTCGAGAAACGGTTGCTGCAACACAGTCCCGACGCTGTACTGTGACCTAGAGAATATGACTTTAACTTTGTCAAAGGTTCTCCACATTAACAGCAACACAATCACTGGATCACAAATCACACACTGTAAGTTATGAGAGTTACATGCTGTGTCTCTCATGACATTGAGGGGGGAAAGCGAGAAGGTGCTTGCTGAGTGTGTAGCCATGCTGTGTTGCCCAAATAGATACGTTCCATCTGAGAGTGATGCAGCCTTCGGAGTGATCCCGCTAGACAGATGAGTGCTACTTGAATGTTAATGAGGGCTCCTTTAGACACGCATAAATTAAATGATTAGATGTCTGCAATCATGCAAGGTCCTTAGGTGTCCCCTATTTATGGCATTTGAAATGTAGCGGCCTTTATTTACGACGTGTCTCCCCTGCACAGGCTTCGCCACCTGAGCAGCCTAACGCTTTCAAAAGACGAGTTTTTTAATGACCTGCAAATGAATCACTCTGGCAGAATCGTAAGAGAAGCCGAGCCCTCCCCCTTTTTTGAAAACAAAAAAGGGAAATTGTGCCATCCACTAAAAAAGCTTGCAGATGTCTGGAATGAAAGCCAGGAAGTGAGGGATGCAGTAAAACATATTTGTTTCAGAGATGCTGCTTAATACTGAAAGATACACTGTCGAGCCGCGGAGAGGGCCTCAGAGGACGCTGCGGTCTCTGATCGCAGTCACCTAACAATGAATCTTCTTCCTCCTCGGTTCACACGCTCTTCATTGTCGTTTTCTAGTTGCAACAACAGCTATTTTCATCTTCATGATTGCATTAATTACAGCATAACTCACGTCTCTTGGCTCCAATAGTGTTTTCCCCATAGAAAACAGCGTGTCAGGGCTTCACAAAGGAAGGGAACAGTACATATACTCAGTTGGCACTTCATTAATCAACATAAGAAATCAGCACGGCTTGACACTTATCTAGCTCACAATGAATCCACGACTGTATTGTATTTTCTTTAAATGATGTTCATTTCATTCTATTCTGAAGGTTTTAATGAGATTTAAGCTGCATTCTTATTGGAGATGCAGCCGTATATATCCAAATAGCTCAGGATGTAGACAGAAAGATTGAAGATAGACAGCTATTGAATCATCAGGCACATTTAAAAGACTTCTCAGGGTCCTAAGAAGACCCTTAGGTGCATGGAGCACGATAATGAGAAGCACCTATGTTACCACTCTCAGGCCAAAGTGAGGGCTTTTTTGTGTTTTTGTGGCGAGAGGAAGAGAGAGAAATTTCTCTTAAGATTCTCGCTTTTTCCCCCCCCTCTATTTATTAGGGTAATGAATTTCCGACTGCAGTGCCAGTTCCACTGAGCCCGCTTCTCGGCCTAATTCTCTGTAACATTTCCTCATTGCCGCTGGGGAACATTATATGAAGGCAGGGCTTACAATACCATCAATATGCCCAAGACGACAATCGGACGTCTCATAGATATTAATGGAAGTGCAAATTAAATCAAAGTTGGAGTGCAGCTATCGGGGCTATGATCAATGCCTTTTGCACAGTCAGATTTAATATGGGGTTTGTAATTTGAGTATCCAAACAAAATGTGCATCTTAATGGGAAAGATGAAAGTAATCCCACATGGGGAGGAAATAACACATTAGCTGCATTGTAATTAGAGAACTCAGAGTGCAATGTTTCCCCGGCTCAGTATTAATGTTGAATAAAAGCCTGATACATTTACGATGTGGATAAAGGATGTGGACATTTGAATTGTTTTTCGGACACCTCTTGAGATGCCATAGGACGCATCTTTGGGGGAAAAAAACAATCATAATCATATGAGTTAAATGCACAAGGATCTTGAAATAAAGGAAAAAAGATAATGCGGCAGGAACACATCTGTGTTACTGCAGTCATGGCAAATAATGAAAGAAAAACACGTCAGGTTTGTTTTGATTTGATTATGAAAAATCCTGCGTTTTAAAGCCAAGAAACTAGAAGGGAACATAACAAAAGTATGCAAAACATGATGTTGGTGAAAAAAACGTTTTTAATAAAGCCTGATTGTGCAAGTCACCTCACAAGCATTCAGACTGGGAATACGGCGATATAATAATCCAGCTTGACGAAGTCCTCACATTTTTATATATTCAAAATCCATGTGAGTACACACAGCAGCCAGTTAAAGTGAGCCCATGTGAATGCAGCAGGTAGCATGAGGAGAGCAAACAGCAAAACAGCTTTTTCAATGAATAAGGCATGAGATAACAAACACTGGTAGACAATGATCCAGTGCCTTCAGCACGTCAAGTGCAACACACACACCCAATCAGACAAAAACACAAAAGGCTAATAAACTTGATGCAACCTCTCATGGTCAAATGAAACAGCAGTCAATAGTTGGTGAAGATAATCAAAATAAACAGATGAACTTTAAATGTATTTGTATTGTTGGGATTGTTCTTGTTGGTCATTTCTGTCTTAAAATAACATTTAGTTTTACATAGAATAGACAGAAATATGCTAATTAGCTTTCTTGCAAAAGGTAACCCAAGAAGATCGATACCAGTCTCACGTCTGTACGCCAAATCTGAAGCTAGTTCTAGCAGCGAGTTAGCTTAGCTTAGCATGAAGACTAGAAGCAGAGGGAGGTCTGGAGGATACAAAATGCCTCCGTGCACCTCTACAGCTCACTAATTATCATATGTTCTATCTTGTTTAAACCATACACAAATCAATAGCCTCTGTGAAAATGGCAAATTTATAATTTACGCTAAGCTAGGAGAAGCTAATTCTGCCTTTAAATAGGGTTGTGTTTACTGTGTTCACAAGAAGAGCCCAGTCTTCAATCTTAAAGCTCAGAGTTCACAAGCTGCTTACATTTCAGAAAAAAAGTTTTTGGTGGATGGTAGGTTAATATATTGTAATTCTAGTCATATTTCTTGAGAATGTTATGTCTAAGACATGTCTAAAAATGTTTCTCATCATTTTTCTCTGTCATAATGCCTTTGCATTTTCTACATAGAGTACGTTACTAGCTAGTAAATTGTTAGCCTCAGTGGCCTCCATACTGCCGTTTCCTAGCAACAGTGTACTGACCACTTGACTGAACTGCTCATAAAAGTTTTAAACAATTGTAAGCAAATTATCCTGGTCTTCACCTCAAGCCGATCAAAATGCGCACTTCCGAAGAAAAAGGAAAAACAACAACAAAACTTTGAATACGGAGCTTACCAGTAGCCTTCAGCTGCACTTTTCCAGACACCTTGGCCACTACTGCTGTAGTTGGAGATGGAGAAACAACAGAACTGGAAACTCTTTGTGCTTCACTGAGGTAAGCGATTTGGAACATTTTGCCTTCACCATGAGTTATATAGGAGAGACCAGTGTTGGTTGGTACAATTTAGCCTTTCTGGTATTTCTTTGGAAAAAAAATCATGTTCAAATATTCTAGCAGCAAATGCATGCTCAAAGTCTCACCTATAAATACACATGTAAGTTAATAGTTAGTTACATTTTTTTGTTTTTATGTTTATAGCATGTTAAATTATGTGGTGAAATAGCTTATTATTACATTTGAAATAAATTATTTAAACTTGACTGTTCGGCCTTAGTGTGGTCCATTGCATCAATTAAGGCAGTTGTATTATGCTTGATACCATGTATCCCATCTTTTAAAGAATTTAAATATGCTCTTGACAGTTGTCACTGAAGTAGCCATGTTCATGGTGCCCATGGTGTTGAAAGGTGCACTTGGTAGGCCATTAGAAAATATGGGCACCCTAACTTTGCAAGAAAGCGAATAAACTATACCAAAATGACAAGCTATTAATTTAAGCGCAACACAGCAGACATTGTTATATAATTTTACATACTGATACAGGTTTGTGTAAGGTTTCTGAAATGTCTAAGCAGCTGCAAGATACAGGCTCCTGTACTTCTTTTACAGCTACTGTCTTTTCAATGGATTGAAGACAGTTTTACAGCTGTTTTGAAATAAAATGATAATCAGATTTTCCCTCAGGTAATTAGTCAAATTAAATTATCTTGGGTCATGAAGTTAGAAGTTCACACAGCACCACCAGCCCTTATTAGAAGATAAATGTTGACAGGTTCTTTTTGCTGTTGCACGGTCCTCCCTCAGATGATAGCATCAGGGCCCTCAACTCAATTTATAAGGGGTAACATTTCATCTTCAAACACCTCACTGAGTGGCTATGTAACAGGACGCCATAATCCATCAATAAAAGTGTATTGATATTGTCAAATGTTAATATGTCATCCATAAACCCTTGGGTCCTCTTGTCACCAGGACACAGCCCGCTCAGCAACACATATTGCCTCACCGTGTTGTTCGGCATCGACCCAGGTCTCCCTCTGAACGCCTGCTGCTGTAAAATGTTGCATGCCGTGACAGAGCCGAGCATTAATCAAAGTTGATTTCAAGTGTGAGGGCGCAAGTGCCTTTTTTTCTGCTGGAGAACTGTTTAGCACAACAGTGCAGCGTACAACAGGGTCCCACTCTTCAGTGTAATGGTAGCAAAAGGAGGTCATAAATAATGGATTCAAGATCACTTACACTTCATGAAGCAGGCCGCTGTATGGCATTCGAGTGGGATATCACGTTTTGCTGCTCAAATTATAGATTTGGCTCTTTTAGCTGCAATTGTAAAGGAAAACAAGACATCCAAGAGGGCTCTGAAAGAGTTTAATACGGTGCAAAACATGATGTCGAAACAACAGTTTAGACACTAACTGAATGATGACAGTGAATAGGTGGAAACAGAAGGATTGTGGGTAAAAGCAGTTTTTGGCCTCAACTTTTGCATTTTTTCTGGATGCAATAACCACTTTTATTTGCAGTAACTATGAAAATGAGTGTTTCAACTTTATTCAGCTTGGATAGTAGAGCACAAATAGAAATGAAGAAAGGTTTTCAACTTGAATCGTATTTGTCTTATTTGTAGATGCAAATTTTTAATTTGTAATTTATCAGCTATAGTGTTACAGATTCATATTTGCACTTCATTGTCTCTGGACTTTAAAGGCTACTCCAATCCACTTGTAAGATGATTAAAATTACATTTTTAATGCATTTGAAATGGAACTGTCCACTATCAAACCACATTTAATTGAAAGTACGAGTATTTATTCTGCATTTCTTTGTCTCTCATGTTGAGCTGTTTGCACACTAGAATTGGAGAGGTGCACTTATTTTATCTCATACATAAGACAGTGTTATTACCTTTAGATGATAGCAAATAATGTGATAACCTCTTGCTGTAACGTTGTGTCCTTGTGTCAGTACTGTAGCTGCCTGTATTTATACTGCCCCTCAGTGGTAACACAGAGAAGTGGTCTACAAAAGACACCTTCGTTTGAACAAATTCTGTAAGACCTTGCATGCACACACTGTGGCAAACTTACGATATTTCACCATCAAGTATGAGGATAAGAATCCCAATAATTTCTAACGTTCCAATGCAGCCGGAGATAAATAGCACAGAGCAGAGGAGATGATCAGATCTCACTCCATATCTTAATGGGATCCTCTCACACGCCATTCCCATTAATGACCAATCCCTCAATTATGTAAATCAGAGGACGGTCACTAACAGTGAGAAGTTGCTCACATAAACAGCAACAGTGTCACATTGCAGAGAGTGCTAATTGGCCGCTACTTTTCGTATAATTGCAGCGACTGGGGTCACGTCCTCAGCTAACCTCTCCTTTAAGTATTGTTTTTCAGCGCACAAACAGTTAATGGAGCAATTAAGATGGCGCTCACAAGCACCACTTGTGGGGACCATTTGGCAAGAAAGAGCTGGAGAGAGGCGGACTGGGATGCTGTAATCCTGCATATGGTACACAAGAGTCTTGGACCGCAGGGAGTGGTAAGTCAAGGTGCATAATACACCTCAGTGGCATCCCACTCCAGTGTGAATGTGATCATGGTGGTCAGCACCAATCAATCTGCAACTTTCTGTGCATTTTAAACTTAATAAACTTATACTGTAGGGCTGAATTATAAAACTTTGTCAAAATAGTGGAATGTTTAAATGGTAGTATTTGTTTGGACACTAAAAAAAAAACCCTTTACGATCATTTAAATTATTTTTTCAATGCAAAAATTAAAATTTCCTCCGATATCGTGCATCATATACAATTGCAGTGAGATTTTTTTTCTAAATCATTCATTGCAGCTCACATGTCAGTTTATTTTGTTTATCAAAAATCACATACAGTTGATATTCTCATGCAAAAAAGCTGCGTCTTTGTTTATCATAACACAGAACTGCCATCCATTTAATAAAAGCACTGCATTTGTGTATGAGCTATTATAGAAATACACTTAATTGACCCATTTATTTAAGCAACAAATACAATGAAAAGGATCCACTTCTATCAGTGGTATTTAAGACAACACAGTCACATTTATGAAAAGTATTAACAGAATTTGATTCAGCAGAAATTGTGATGTGTTTGAATGCACGATAACGGTTTTCATTGCTTTCTTGGACTTCACAGGGATTTTCTCATTTCCACTGTGTGACAAAAAGAATGGCAGCTGTAATACCTCTTTTTAGTTAAAGGGATGGTTCATCTAATTGGTTCATCATGTTTTTCCTCTTAGCTGCAGTGCTATTTATCAGTCTAAATGGTTTGTGTGTGAGTTGCAGAGTGTTAGTGATATTGGCCATTGAGATGTCTGCCTTCTCTCCAAAATAATGGACCAAGATGGCACTAGTCTAGAAGGAGCTTGTGATGCTTAAAGCACCATTTGAAAACTCAGCAGCAATTTCTTTTTCTTTTTTCCAGAAATCTTGACCTGGTTACTCAAGTTAAGCTTGTAGTACTGTGGTGCTGCAGAGATGTCCCGGCATTCAAATGGTGTTCTACAGATTTTCAAGAAAATCTGTTTGCTACAGGTTCTTGTAAAAAAACAACCTTTAAATGAAAATGAGAATAATGATGGAAAAAGATAATTTCCTACAATATTGTCAAACATATCTCAATTGTAATATCAGTCATCAATAATCACAATTAAATATTTTTTCTCGTGCCTTGCCACTCCAGTGAGCAGTTTCATGTTGGAACTATTTTGCCTGTATCATTGCGCAGAAAGAAGTGTACTCATTGACAAGAGGCTCATGTTCATGACAACAGTATCGGTTTCCATGCTGATATAGTTGCAGGTGCCAAATAGTTCCTACATGAAACTGCTCACAGCAACTTCTGTGGATGATCTTGAGTAACAGGGTCAGGAGAGACAATGTTGTTAGGTTTCTCAAATGGATGTTTTTGGTGATTTGAGCATCTCAAGCCGAGTTCTAGTTTTGTTACATTGGAGAGAAGGCAGCGATCTCTAGGGCTGATAACACTCGACAACTCACACCAAAACCAAGTAATAAATTGCACTACAGGTAAACGATTTTGAGGGATTTGGGGGTGAACCTTTTATTCACCTTTATCATAAGACAGTTATTCTTTTCACAAAAAAGTTCAGTTAGCCACAATCATAACATGTGACACCACAACTGAACCTCAAATAAGACCGAAGGCTGCCAGTTATCTCATCACACCATGACCCTGATGTTAACTCGCCAGAAGTTAAAAATCCAGTAAGGCTTTAACTAACACTGCTGTGAATGTATCAAAAGGCGATCATGTGAATGCCACCTATTTCACAGACTAATCCCAGGAGAGTGAAAAGGAAGAAAAAAAAAAGTTTTCATCTCTTCATCTACCACAGACTTTGCCCACCCTCTATGACTAAGTTATGCCCTGTCATGTAGTCGGAGGCGTCAGATGCCAAGTAGACCACTGCAGCTTGCAGGTCTGTCACTTGAGCCAGTCTACCAGCAGGGATATCTGACAGCCAGCGCTGCACCAGAGGCCTCAGACTCTCCGAGTGGATGAGAGGGGTGTCAACAATCCCCCTGAAAAGAGAGGCAGAGAAAAAAAAACAATGAAATCAGAAGGCATCACAGCTCAGAGCCAGGAGTGACAGCGTTGTTTCAGAGCCACCACTTCGGTGACAAAAATAAACCCAATTATCCTTTGAAGAAAGGGCATGGCATGGCATCTCTGATGATGTTTACCGTGGGACTGCTGGCACATCTCAGGAAGAGCCCGCGGGTACGAGGGGACGTCTGGCATCATTTGCTCAAAGCCTTCGGTTAAGTACTTATTACATGCAACTCCTTCATATTCCTGCTCTGACTCCTGATTGAAATGTGCTTTAACTACTGACGTTGTCAGTATGTAGGCAGGGCTTGCCAGTAATGGTTGCCATGTTGCTGTTAGAAAACATTTTGCAAAATTGGCAACCAATTCTTGGCCTTTGATTTCCACCAGTGACATCCACTTTTTAACAATTTAAAAAGGGGGGCAGCAAACAGCAAAAAATGCAAGATACAATGAATAATTATTTCTATTCGTTCCATTAGTGATATTTAAATACTCGTTTTACAGTCAGAACAATAACTAGACAACACTGCATGTGCACATGCACCTGTTTCACAGAAAATGGCGAAGAGCAGATAAAACGCAAACTACAAAGAAATTAATAGTTAAGTAATTGATATAAGGGGATTGAAAATTGAAACTACTCTTTCAGTTTCAGCAACCAAAAGCTAGTGATTGGTAAAAGTTAGTGTTTGAAAATATCAAAAAATATGTTTTTAGATTTTGTGACTGTACCGACATGCCTTTCTGTCTGTTGTCGTCCACAAACAGCTACTTCCACGACTCTGATAACATATTGGTCAATATAACAGATCTGAGTTTCCTGTTACATAGATTATACCTGTAAATCAACATCCTGCAATTTTTACAACATGATTTTATTAAATCAGAGTTCTGCTTTGTGAAACAGGAGACATTTATGAGAAGAATTGAGTGAATTGTAAAAAAAAAAAAAAAAAAAAAAAAGGATCTTTGATAAAGTTAATTTACATATTAAATAACTAATAATGAGGCACTACAATCTGTTTTCTACTGTTGAAGGAAAAGGTAACCTGTTACATTTAACAGACCCAAGCAACAAAAATAGACACTAACTTATAAGGCAAACATTATTTGACATAATTTGGTATTAATTTTTGTCAACTGCTGAGTCATTAAATCAGAGATCTACTTTGTTGAAAATGACGCTGGTACGCTGGTGGGGTGAAAATTAGCATATCGACTTTGTTTGAGCTGATAGATACCAGTGGTGTAACCTATTTATACAGTCTATGGGTGTAACAGATCACAGTTGAACTGTATTGCCCCACACAGTTTGCATGTGAGCCACACATTATAGAGGGGCTTTTAACTTTCATTTGGCATCCTGATGTAACGTTACAGTAAACACAAGTGTGGTTGCATTCACAGCATTACACATTACATGAAATAATTTTTGTTTGTTTCTTTTTTGGCTTAAACCCAGAAAATTATCCAGTCTGTGAGTCCAAACCGTGATAGGATTCGAACCATGAGTTTTGTGACTCCTGCAGGGTCATTTGTCCCTGGAATGAACGTTGATTGTAACATTTCCCACTGAAGACAGAAGTTAGTGAGTTTTTTTGTCCAGAGGGAAAGTGGTTTGCAACACCATTACTAACAACAAATGCACTTCTCTCCACTTTCTACAATAAAGTATCACAGAGCTTACATTCGAATAAATATGTCAACAAGCCCGCCTGTGTCTAATACGAGCCGACTTGTGACTTTCCACACAATTGACGTGACAGTGACTAAAAGCCGTAAGGCCTGAATCATTGTTCGATGTATCCTGGAGCCTTGATATGGAATTCCAACATTTGGCTAAATTAGCACTTCCAAGGAGCGTGTGACACCTTGGTTAACATATTCCACCTCAATTATATTTCTCTTCAGCTGCCCTGTTATCTGGAACCTTTTGCTGGCAATCAGAGGTACTGTTTTCCCTCAGCCAATTTTCTAGATAATGCAGCTTATCACCGCTGCGGCTAAAGTTGCCAATGGAATCAGGCTCCAGTCAACCTCGTGAGCGCTAATTGTGTCCCTTTTTTATGCATATTTACCGACTGTCACTTCAAAGAAATCAGCGGCCCATTGAGACACCCAGTTAGCGAGGGGAGAGAGAGAGAGAATTGCTTCTTTGCAAATTAAAATTAGCAAACAAGCTGCCGATAAATAAAGCTGAGCACGGCGCGTGTGTGAGGGCTTTGTTCTGGGGCTGTGACTGGGCCTGGCTCGCCGGTGCCACCGGACGGATTTGCTCAGGGATGGCTGGGGCTAAGGGATGCTCCACTTAACACACACACACACACACACACACACACACACACACACACACACACACACAGCCCTTCCTGTGTTCTCCTCTTTTCTTCGCCCTGCTCAGCTTCACAGACAAATAGATACAAACAAGGCGCTATTGTTGCGCCGACACTTGGAGTGAGGTTGCATATTTGATTCCCTAATTGAATAGAACAATTAGAGCAAGTGTTTGGTTGATTCATCCCTCAAGACGTCATCTAATTAAGCGCTGATCTATTGTTTGAGGACTTAAATTAGTGCATCATTCTCAAATGAGGCTCTTCATATGAAAGCAAACACACTAATCACCACTTCCTTTTGTAGCACAACACTCAAAAGGTGGACCAGTATGTTTTGGCACAAAAGGGTAAGAGAAGAAGGCAGAGGCACTTCTAGACTGTTTCAAATGGCTGAGACCACACATGATTTCAGGGGAACCAAACACTTTTAACATTTGGAAATTTCTGAAAGAATTAAATCTTTTTGAGATTCAATGGTAAGCACTTCTGTTCTGTAAACTGCTCAGAAACCACCTTATTGTCAGAATACCTAGGAGAACCATATATCGTCTGAATGCTCTAGGTCTCTAGTTTGTGTTCGTAAAGTTTCATGAGGCTGTGATGATACTAGAGGTCACAACAGGTCATTTTATACGGTGAGGTCAAGGTTAAGAAAATGCTCTCACTACAATGAAATGCTACTATGAAGATTGATGGCTTTCCTACGTATATGTTGTAATAAGAGGATTTCTCAGCAGTTCCCAGAACTCATCAAATTGCCGAAAACAATGCATTTAACCCTTTGATGCAAAACGTGGGTCAAAAATGGGGTCATGTTGTGCATTAGAAGCGTAGTGATACAAAAAGGTTTTTTTTTTTCAAAAATTAAGAAATGAAAACATAAAATGAGGATTTATGATGATCAAAAACAAACTAATTGAGGAAAACCTGGAATACTGAATGATGAAAACAATTTATTGCAAAGATATAGAACATAAAAACTCATACATATCAGGTCACTTTAGACCCATGTTGTGCATCAAAGGGTTAATCCAGAAATCTCCAAAATGTCAAAAGTTTTTGATACCAAATCACTAATGGATTTTTCTATGGTATTCTTGTTTCCACGATTGCCTTAATGCAGTTAAATTTAACAACAAATCCGTAAAACAAATTGTATTAACCCAAGAATTGCTGCAGCAAGATAGGACATAATTGTCCTATGTTGCTGCAGCAATTCCATCATATACTTCCATCATAATGCTGTTACTCTTTGTACACTCTAAACTTTAAGAATGTGAATAGGTGCCTAAAGAAAAACTTGCTCAGTATGAGAAGAACAATTTGACACACAGTGTTGAGCTGCATCACAGATTAATCTTCTGGTTCCCAGCTTTCAACAGAAGTTGACCTGCTATCTCCCCCTAAAGATCTCCTGCCTACCTCCCTCCCTTAAAAAGACAAGGATGCTTTTTGTGGGTTGATTTCTGGTGGTACTGCTTTGTTTCATCTATGTCTGTAGATGCACTAGAGTAGACAGCACTTACGGTGAGATGCAGTTGACCCGCACTCCTCTGTCAATCCACTCTGTGCCCAGAGTCTGAGTCAGTTTGACCACTCCGGCCTTGGACGTGTTGTAGGAAAGCTGCTTCTGTGGATGGGGGACTGCAGGGGGAGAGGATGGAAAGAAAATCAGTCATCCTAAATGGACACAACACAGCGTTTTATAAAGACAACATTAACTGCATCATTAATAATGGTATGCACTTTCACAATTCTCAGGTGGTCATTAAAAATCTTTTCCTTTTTCATTTTTTAACAGAGAAAAAAACCGAGAGTTCCTCTCTCACAAAAGCTGACAACATATACATTTTATATTGCAGCTCATGCGGTTTCTTGTGGATACTACAAAAAAGCTCTTCCATTAGCTGCTGGGGACTCTGAGGATGAGGCCATGTAAAATTAATTGCTTATAATGTCCAGTTATGCTCTGTCCTCAGCAACAAAGACAGGGAGCCATTTGTTTGCCTTGACCATCACAGATGCTGCACACTGCATGGGATAACGGGACAGGGGCTCATTTTCTGCTGGTTGATTAATCATCACAAGGAAGGCTCCAAGTTACATACAACTTTAGTAGTTAACCTCGTCACCCGCCGATCTGACTGCCAAATGGCTTCAGTGTGAGACCGGGGGATGATAAATACCAGCCAGCTGCAGAGAGGCAGGGACCGGTCCTAGGGAGGAAGGGGGCTGTAGCATCCCGCATACATCGCTCGGTTAAAAAGGAGAAAAATGTGCATGGTAGAGGTAAAAGTTGGGAAAATAAGATATAAAGGGTGGGACAGGCTGAGAGTGTGGCGAGATAGCAGAGGATGCTAAGGTTGGGCTGGGCTGGATAAGGGTAGGCTAGGACCTCAGAGGAGCAGGCGAGGAGGAGCAGAGCCCAGGGCTTACACGCAGATTGAAGGTGAAATCCGACTTATCAGGACAGGAAACACAGCTCAAAATGCCTAACAGCACTAATCCTCGCTCAAGACCTGATGATACGGCCCCAAAATACCATTCAGAAAATGCCTTCATCCTTTAAATAAACCTGCATTGATGTTTTTCGCCGTCTTAAAGAGCAGTAATCCCCAGAGAACGGGAAAAGGAGGTAGAAGGAGCGCATTCTCCAAAGCCCTCTTTAACATTCACCCTGCTACTTATTGCCCATTTCAAGTGGGAGAGAAAACATGCTCTTTATCAGGCACGCCTTTACATTTTGAGTTCAAATGATGCTTTCTTTTTCCCAGAATGCCGCGACTGTTGTAATGTACATTACTATGCGGCTGAGATCTGCAGGTATGAGTCACAAATCCCTCAGTAAGGTCATCATGCTGCTGGAAAAAAACCTCATCATATCAACTTGGATATTTCCTGTCTGGGTGTCTTTGAGCTGCTGGCCATTATTCAGAAAAAAAAATGGTGAGAGTGTGTGTGTGTGAGGGGGCGTTAGTGGGCACACACACATTGTATTCAGCAGATGGACAAAAAGCTGTCATTGTGCATTTTAATTGGGCATTTACGGCTGCTTTTTGGGCTTCCACTTGGCTAGAACAGGTCCCATCTGATTACACATTATGACAATATTATAACAGATGTCCAGACCAATAAAGTAAATTCCTGAAGGACTGTACGTAATGTGAGTAATTGATCATTTTTTTATGCTGGCCTCTATTTACCAGCATGCTCCTGTTTTACAGATTGCCCCTGCAGTCGGGACCGGGGCCCATATGGCACAGCGGTTTACTGGCGATTTGACTATACTGCTGATGAAGTGTTGCTGTTCCTCTGGAGGAACCTGTTGGAAGGAGGAACATTATATGCACTGCTTTTACTAGGCTCCCTCACTAAACTCAAAAAAGTGTCTTCCGCTGTTCAAACAAGGCTGCTGGCACAGGCTGGGGTTTTGCCGCTGCACAGGAACCCTCCCTTCCCAAGTTGGACCTCAGGTTGCCTTCCACATCCTCCAGACAGCTCCGCAGAGAGGGGATGTTTATTATGATGCAAAACTGCCTCGGCGAGACGCAATCACAACACTTTTCCTGCTATGCTTACTGTACGCAGGGGTGGATGCATCTCTATAGAACTGTTTAACTGGGGTAAAGTTGCAAAAGAGAAAAGCTGGATAATCCTGTTTTAAAGGAGAAGTTTCTCATAAACAGGAAAACTGTGGCTCTTTTTTTTCTTATTTCAACCCCTATTAATTCTATTCTGACTAGAGCCCAACTGATAGAAGATGTTTGAGACCAATACTGATTTTAGAGTGCAAAGAATTACAGACGTTTTGAACCAGAATGAAAACAGTCCTTTCTATGTGGATTTGGCATAAATGTGACTGTAGTCAGAAGGCTGCTTTCTTAAACAAATAAATATTATTTATTAAAGTAGGTTATTATACATTTTTAAATCAGCGTTTCCCTTTCCATTTTATCGAACCTCAGGCCCCATCTCACTGATGAGGAATTAAGTTAATTCATTCATTTTTGTTTTCAAACAAAAAAATAAATAATTGATAACAAATAAAGCAAACTTGACATTTAATGCTGAAATAGTGGCCCTTATCATGTTAAGTTTAAGCATTTCTTTTCTGATTGGTTTAGTGAAATTATTTTATTGGCTTGTTTATCTTTCAAAGTGCATTTTCCGCTTCAGCTGTAGCTTATGGAGTTGTAGCAAAAGACACTTCAAAAACCGCACTCTGTCTGACAAAAACACGAAAGCAGTCAAAAATACTAACGCCATCATCTGGTGGGCGAGAGCAGCAGACTCCGCCCAGTTCCCACTCAATTTCTTAATTTGTCTTCTCAACCCTCCACACAGTTTATCAAGGGGAAAAAATATTATGATGGTTTACACTGTCAAAAATATTGAAAAATAAACACTGAAATAAAGAATAAATAAATATAAAATAAATATCTAAATAAACATCAATAGTGTATGTTCAGTATCTGTCAATTACGGACTGTTTAAATAAAGAATAAAAATAAACGAAATATCTGAATAAACATTAGGTAAGTTTAGAATCTGTCAATTGCTGACTGTTTAATTACATAAATAAAAATGAAAGAAATAGCTTAATAAAATTCAGTGTATGTGAAGTATCTGTAATAAGCTGACTGTTTAAATAAAGAATAAATAAAAATAAAACAAAAAGCTGGATAAAACCCACTACAGTATGTTCCAGATCGGTCAATTGCTGACTGTTTGGATAAAGAACAATTAAAAATAAATAGCTAAAACAATTTCTCAATCAATTCAAGTTGAATGTTGTGTTTAGTTTTTATATCTGAAAACTGATACTAATAGATATGCAAGAGATGATATGTCTGTGATGGGACGATACGGTGGATAATATCAGCAGTTTGATATATCGGTCAGGTTCTAGTTCTCATGACTTTCAGTCTGATGGTAAAAACTATTTAATGTGATGTGTACTCCCGCACATAGCTGTACAGCACAAATGTATTTAACTCTCCCCTCCTCCTCCTCCTCTCGACCCAACTCTCCACGCCAAATGGAGAGATTAAAAGCAGACATGGAGGAGCTCCAGAGAGGAGGTGGGGGGAATAGAATCATCACTCACCTATTAGACTGGCCATGGAGGCTGTGTTGATAATCTTGCCGTATCCTTGCTCCAACATCACTCGACCTGCTGCCTAAGGCAAGGATTCAGGGGGAAAGAAACACATTAAACACCTTATTATGACACTGATATGCTTCCAAAAGCCTGAGCACGGATCAACACAAAAACATGGGGTTTATCCTCGGACACAGAAAGAGTGGTTGGACAGCATTTGGGTGGTAGGGTGTATATGATAGAAACACATATATGTGCAGTGTATTGGTGTCTGACAGGGATCATTTCTAACTTATTGTAGGAACTACAGAGAAGCTACCGCTAGTTGGACCATCATAATTAGGTCATACTGTAACAGGTAAAAGAATACATGGTCAAAGATACATTTTAGGCCATTCTTCTATCAAATTGATGGCAGAATTTACAGATATATTTACAATTGGAAATCAAATTCTCCATGTTTATTTTTTGATACAGCATACATTACTCAGGATTATTTTTTGAGTATGAAACACAGGCTTTACCATAATAACTCTGCAGCTTTGCATCATTTCTACATGCTGCAAGTTTGCTTAATTAATGCCAGTTGGTGAAACATGTGAATCTTTTGGATAAATTTAAGAATTAAGTGTTCATTTCTGACTGCAGAAAATTCTCCTGATTCCAAAGTATCAAAACAACAGGAGACATTATAGGGTAAGAACTTAAATTAATAGATTTCACAATAAAAATTATTCTGTTGATTATTTACATTAAGACACTTTTTTATTGTATTACAAGTTTATGTTTAAATATGCAAATGATGCATTATCTCATTAAAAATGTGCTTATTTCATTAAATTAATCAGAAATCTGAATATTGGATAAAACCATTTTCAAAATTCCTGTTTCATTTTGTTGACGTATAAGAGTCAAGTGTTTTTACAGAGAACTCTCTTTTTATCACTCCATAAACCAGAAAATACTGTCAACAGACATATAACTATCATTTCCGCCATTTTTTTTTAGTTATAAAATGTACTTTAAATCAGGCTTTGAATGATAAATGAATAAAAACGGGTCAAACCTCCAAAATACAGATAAGAATTAAACTTGAAAGTTTAGTGCATTTAAGTGTTACTTAGGTGGAGATTGTTTTGTAAAATTCCATACATTTTGCAGACACTACAGGTGAATTGGGTAAAAACAATAAGTAATTAATAGATATCATCATGAAACTTCCCCAATTATTTACATTAAGACATTTTTTAAATAGTTTTCTGAAATGTTATGATTAAATATGGGAAGGAGGCATTATGTAATATTAACGTTTGAAGAACTCTACAGATACTGATACACAAGTGTAGTAAAAAAAAACACCTAAATGTTGATTTTGGTTGCTGTATTTCCACTAGACTGAAAGAAGACTTGTTATTGAAGCAAAATATCATTGAAATTCAAAATGTAACCATATCAAAGTTGATGTGTTCTATAACAATTAAATTGCTTTAAACACACACTCTTTACTATCTCTGCTTTATGTGCTGTTGTGTGTTAAAGATAGAAGTTGAGTGTGATTGTGTTGAGTAATTTCACAAAGCTGGAAAAAATACATTCATATTAAAGCAATGATGAGTATGTCTTTGTCTAGTAAATCTAAGTAGACTTCCACAACATTCATTCAAGACTTCCATTACATTTTGTTTGGATTATTTTTGGAGGTAGCAAAAATAAAAGTTGAATTCAGTTTTGATTTAATATTTGCACTTTTTACATCACACAGACACACACTGTAGCAGACAGCACAGGTGATACACACCTGACAGCACATGAAAGTCCCTCTCAGGTTGACGTTAAAGGTTTGGTCCCACTCCTCTAGACTGGTGTCTTCACTGGCTGAGTTCATGTTGATGCCAGCGTTGTTGCAGCCGATGTGGATCGCCCCCCATTTGGAGACAATACTGTCAATCATCCTCTGGACATCTTGTGATCTGCTGATGTCAGCTGTGATGGGAATGGCATTGATCCCTGTATCCAGAAACAGTGAACATGTCTGTTATTTTACCATTGTGCATAATATAAGAAATTTAAATCTTTGGGACATTTAAAAGCTTTTAAAAAAACATATTCTTAAAGTTCACCCTAATACTAACCCTCATCCTGCAGACTGTGGTGCCTGCTAATTACCCAGAGGTTCACTTCTTATGAGAACTCACAGATGCTTCATTCTATCATTCCAATTTCTCACGACTTTGTCAGTCAGCCTGTTCTTTATGATTCATATCATCATTTTCTCTTCCTGTTTTAGTGTTGTTGTTTTTTTAAATAACAATGTATATGGGTTCTGATATTCAAATATGCAATTTAGACAGTATCATATGCTACGTTGCTCAGAACATGCTACAACATATGTAGACGCAAACAAACAAATTGTAGTAAAATAATCACCTAATTGTGTATTTTGGGCCCCAGTCAGAAGCAAGTTTTAGAGTTAATAGATGGAAATGTTTATTGAGTTTGTATTTACTTGAAATTATTGAAAACTAGAGGATACCAGCACCAAAAGACGATAAATTAGCTTTTAAAGTAATCCTGTGGATTGTACAAAGCTGCAATTAATATTAAAGATAATATATTTTTTTGTCTTACACAATTTACAAATGAACTGCAAATTTCCTGAAATAATAGCAATACTTAAAATCTGTTTTTTGTTTTGTTTTGTTTAGATGACATTACTTATGAAACTGATAGTGGTTTCAAAATAAATAAAAACACTTTTTTTTAACACATAATAGTTGTTTCTTTCTGTAGTTTATTCCCAGTAAACCTTAATATGTTAGTAATTGAGGAGTTATTTTTCTTTTAATTCTTTTTTATTTCATGTAGAAGACATGTCATTCTTTCAGAAGAAAACCACACACAAGGATGAGGAAGGAACATGTTCAAAGGAACATGTTTAACCTGACACAATGAATCTTGTGCTTTAGTATGCTGCCATCTGCTGGTCAAACACCCAAAAATTAGCTCACTGACAATTTATGACATTTGGCTAAACTTTAAAGTGCACAAACACAGTTTGAATGTATTCATGGTTTGGTTGAAGATTGTACTACCAATTAATTGGTTACTACTGAGAGGAGCATTCATCCATCTGTTGAGTCCTGCATGTTTTTACAGTTGTCTCATTTTGCCTCAGGAGGCTTGAAATATGACAGTTTTCTACCGTGTGAATTCCCCCTGTGGTTACCGCTGACATCTGTTTTTTGAGGGTTACAGCAACATTCTTCTGGACTTTCACAATCAACGCCTGAGGGGAGTTCATTACAAGAGAAACAGAAAGCTAGCAACAATAAATACGCAAATATATATATTTATTTTTTTCTGAAATGGAATATACAAATAATTGAATTATTAAAACACACTGTGTCCATTATACCTGTAGCTGTTAAAGGAGAGGAAGAGAGCTGTGTCAGGTTGTCACAAAAGATGAAATGGAAATTAATTTGATGTTTTTTTTGTTTATTTAAAGTTTGTGATAATTCATTAAATTCAGTTTTATTGATAGCCCAGAATCACAAATTTGCCTCAAAGGGTTTAACAGTCTATACAGGATATGACATCCTCAAAACCCCCTCAACCCTCGCACTGAATAAGGAAAAACTCTTCAAAAACCCCTTTAACTAGGAAAAAAAGAAGAAGAACCCTGAGGCAGAGCAGGGATCACCCTCCAAGGACAGACAGATGTGCAATAGCGAAGAGTAAAATGACAGTAACTTTAACAGGTATTGTGAGAATCATGTTTGAAAACTATTGTACAGTATACAAAAAGTATTTTAAAGAAACCTGTGGGTATCAGTGGCAGAAGACAATTTGCAATTGATGCAACGATAATGCCGCAAAAATAAGCAGTAGTTTTAATATTTTTTACTTTTCTTTTATTTAAGTGGGTTTTATTTTACATCTCATATGCAATATATGCATTCTATTTCTATCATATTTTACAATGTGTTATTTCCGATCTTATCATGGCATTCAGTCTTCTTTTCATGTTCATTCTATGTCTTTTTATGCATCTAAGTTCCTTATAGTGAAGCACATTGTGCTGCACTATTTGCATGAAGTTTGCTATGAGTTGTGTCAGGATTCTTCAAATCCATGATTCAGTCATAATTCTATGTAATTTTGATTTAAACATTTTTTACCAGCACTGAAGATCATGCCATTGTAAGACTTGATTTGTAAAGATAAACAGATCATTAGTTTTCTAACCTGACAACTGTTTTCAAATTCTTCTTTAAGAAGACAGGCAACATAGTCTCAAGTGTGATATTATTGCCAGGTGTGTGGAATGTACCAAACTAAGGATATATGGTAAAATCTCTTGATTTTGCCAATCCTTAGAAACCTAGAGCATTCAGGGGATGGATGGCTTTCCGCGGTTTCAACAATAAGGTTCTTTGCAGTTTCGAGAACACAAGTGCTTGCCATCTAATCACTGAAAAAATGCAGTTCTTCAAGAAAGTGTCAAAATTCTTTCACACGAAATCACAGCATGATTTTTTTATGGTGTTCCTCAAGGTCTTGGTGTGTTAATGTGATGTGTCATGATTTTGAATCTGTGTGACAAATGCTGTCAATCTAAAAAAAAATAGCTGCAACAACCTATGAGACTTAACTAAGTATGTGGATGGGCTTCATATTCATATCAAAATGTTCTTAGCCCTTTTACACTTCAATCATTTTAATTCACTGAATAATTTATCTTCAGGTTCTAGTTTCAGATGGTGTACACCACTTCTATGTGGCATCTGCTGTTGACTTGCTATCTCCCCCTAAATATCTACTGCACACAACCCCTGGTTCTATATCAAAGGGGATAGAATGCAAAGTGGTTCTAAAAGCCTTTACCTTTAAGGAAGAGCTCTTCAGCCACTGCCTCAGCTTTCTTTTGGTCCAGGTCTACCACAGCAACCTTGGCACCGGCCTCACCCAGAGCATGAGCGAATGCTCGGCCTATGCCCTGCCCAGCACCCGTCACGTAGGCCACCTTTCCATCAAGACGCATCCGATCGAGGATGGAGCGCCCCTTGACCCCGCGGAAAACTTCATCATCTGTTATTTTACTCTAGTTCAAATAAACAACAGATGTGATCATTACGAAAAATGCTATTATTATAGAAAATTCAGTACTGGCTCAGTGAAGTTATCTAAACAATACCTGTGAGCTGTCAGAAGCCACAGGTACCCGGCGGATGACACTGATGCCGTCTCTAAGAGGGATAATAACCTTTAAAACAAGAAGGATATTGTTGAAATAAAAAAATAAGGATACTTGTCAAACACATTCAGTAGCATTGGGACTGACCTGCTCCACTCGGGGATCGTCACACACAAACTGGTTGAATCTTCTCAGTGCCAGTCCATTGCTATCCGTAGTGTCTTTAAGGTAAACTTTAGCTTTGAACAGGGAGTTATCAACACATATGACCCCTTGCAGTCTCAGCAGACTGTTGTCCAGAATAAAGTTGTAGTAGTTGATGTAATTCTCCTTGTCAGCATCAATGAAGACCATGTCAAACTGCTCACCTGCAGCAGCCAACTCCTGGAAGAGACACAGAGTTGTTAGGATGCTGGCCAGGTGCCCTACAGCCTGTTCACTTAACACCAAAGAAGAAGAGTCAGTGTTAACCCTTTCCTGCTTTCATTATGAAAAGCACCCGGCAGAAACTGCAATTGTAAATGTAAGTTTTTCCATCCGTAATTTTCCAGAGGCTCTTTTAAAGATGACCAAATCTTCACTGAGTTTTATTTTCTCTCACCTTTAGGGTGTCCATGGCAGATCCAGTCTTCACGATAATCTTCTTGCCATGTGGAGACTTGTCGAAAATGGGCTGAGTGAAGGCTTTGAGGTACGGCTCTAACTCACAGGCTACTAAGCAGCCATCCTCAGGAAGCCCTTCAGCCATGGACAGTGCACCGTAGCCAGTGAACATCCCGATCTCTAAAACCCTCTTAGCCTGACTCATGTGGATCAGCATCTTCAGGGTCTGGCCTGCAGAAAATACACACACAGCAAGTTATCACAATATCCCTGTATTGCTTGAATTATGGTACACATGTTTCCATGTGATTTTATTACCTAAAATTGCTTAATGGAGAAAAATGAATAAATAAAGCATTAATAAGTTAAAGGGAGAAAGGGGAGGGGTTTGTATATTGTTACCATATGGCAACAATGAGCAATTGTCCCATAAAATCTAAATTTTCACATTTAATTCACTTGCATTCATTCAATATCATTAATGTCATTATTGTTCATCAAATTGTTTTTATTCTTGCTTTTGTTAGGAGATCAACAAGGTCTTCAACCAGGGTGTCGGGAACTTTGGGAACAACATAAAACAACATAATGTAATCTCATTTTAGTATTAACTTCTTTTTTTCGGCTCCAAGCAGTACTATGTAGGGCTGACATCAACAGAGGGCACTCTGGGACACTTCTTCAGGTCCTGACATCCAAAGTTCCATTTAAAATGTTAAATGAAAAGACCCCCTCTCCCTCCAAATAAGTCCAACTCAACATGCATGTAAATTTGGAGTTGAACATGTGACGGAGGAATGCACAGTGCATGTAGGGGGCGTGGCCTCAGCAGTCCGCAGTGTGCTATGTGCATGTGATTGAGGAATAGCAGAGACATTCAAGTTTCAAGCATGAAATCTGGTTGCTTAATCAAGATTATGCTGTTTGAGTTTAATGCCGTTTTCAATAAATTGCCTACCCTACACTTTCGAAGCTCTACTTACAAACAGGTTATGTTCCACCAAAGCAAAATGAGAATACTTGTAATTTTCCCCCCAGTCTTAAGATTTTGTTCAGGAGTTTATATTCCGATAAATTCCTGTTTCCAACTTTGACAATTCCTGGAATTTTGCAACCCAAATAAAAAAGTTCTAAACTCTGAACCCCAACCAGTCACTTCCATATTTGCATATACTGTAGTTGCCATATGGAAAACGAATTCATTCATTCATTCATTCATTTTAAAATAAATGTGTCATATTTTAAGTAAATCTAATGCAGACAATTAAAAGTTACATGCACCAGATAGTGATAAAACAATTTATTGAAGGAATTTTACTTGAATATCGAATAATTAGTCAACTTTGGGAGCCCTCTGATCATGACCCTCTCAGTGTCACATGTCCATGGAAAAAAAATGCAAACAGGATTTCCTGATCATGCATCGGATCAATTACTAGTCATAAAAGACCCCCTTTTCACAGGTAAACAGTAAACATGGGCGTTCTATAACTGCCTTTTACAAACATTAAGATAAAGAAATAGTTGCAATAGAAACAGCATGCAACAAATGGATTAAAAAAAGTGAATATAAAATCCAAATGTCCAACCTTCAACATGTCCTGTGATGCACTCTTTAGGAAGCCGGAACATGGTCCTACCCTCCTTGTGCACTTGATCCCAGTCATGGCAAATTGTCTTTCTACAATGAAGCACAAATGAAAATATAAACATCTCACACATTAGTGTTTTAAGCTATAAATGACCCTATAAGTGACCTACTTATACAGCTCTGCCAGAGGTTCGCTCTCCTGAGTGGTCATTTTCTCCAGGTAGTCATCGAGGCCGCTGGCTATGTCCAGAGCCTTCTGCAGCTGACCTTTCAGCTCCTCCGGCACATTGGCACTAGCTGCGGCTGTGTCCTTAGCTTTTGTTAGGAGATCCACAAGGACTTCCACTGGGGTGTCAGGAACTTTGGGAACGACAAAATGTAATTTTAGTTTAGTAATTAACTACTTTTTTTCGGCTCCAACAGCAGAACTATGTAGGGCTGACATCAGCAGAGGGCACTCTGGGACTTCTTCTGGTCCTGACCCAGGCTAAACCTGTTCTGCTCAGTGTTTGACGACTGTTCTTGACAAAGATCTATTATCTGTCTACCACTTACAACAAAAAAAAAAACAAGTGGAAATATATTTTACGACTTTCTTTCAAGATCTGAAACAAAAATGAGTAACTTGCTACTTGAAGAAGATTCTGCAGACATTTCTTCTGTATTTATTGAGAACTACCTAAAGTGTTTGCATACGTGTATGAATTTGCATATAGACGTGTTAAAGCTGTGTATGTGTTTATGCACTACATATATGCATTTATCTTGAGATCACTGAAATATGCAGACAACCAATTAGTGGCATTATATTACTTGTTTTATTTACTTGTACTCCATAACAGAATGGCTGTCTTGTTTGTTTGTCTGTTGTTGCTGTTGTTTTCTTTCTGTTTATCCTTCAGGATGGGTGTGATCTGATTTATATTATTTGATGACTGTTTGGTCTGAAATACCCATTAGTTTACTTAAACCCAGACATGTCATTTCCTTAGTCCTACACACACTCCAAGGGTCAAATATATGCATTTATCTTCAAATGAGAAATTAGTAAAACCATGCAGTTGATGGACTATGGCTGTCCTATAATTCAATATGATAATTCATCGTATATTTCAATATATTGTCAATAAATCATATATTGAGATATTGTGATACACATTACAACCCCAATTTCAAAAAAGGTGTGAAGCTGTGTAAAACGTTAATAAAAACATAATCCATCAAATTCATAATTTACATTTACAAAAATTTGTGAGTCAATGAATATACTGTATGTCAAAAAGCATCACATACTAACTCAAATAATAATTAGTGGAGAATAATGTGTAAACTTCCACTTGGAACGCCAATATTCGTCAAAAAAAGTTTTTTAACAGGAATTTGCAGTTTTTTCTTCGTTTCTTCATTCATTCAGCTTTATGGTTCAACTCCTGTACCTATACCCAATAATCATCCATATGGGAATATTACAGTGAAGTTAAATCAAACTATTTTCTATCTGCTCAGCATTTGAGTGCATGCATGCAACAAGTGCATACTTGGAAATATGTATTTCCACTTTAAACTGTTGTTGTTTTTACAGTATTATTCCAAAAGCAACGTGAAATGGTTCCTTTCTAAATAGTGAGTTTATGTTAACGTCTATAAATTATATATCCATATGCACACACATTATGCAGGCGACTTTTTCCATTAATGTATACATTTTTTCAGCATAAAAACGTTTTGTGAAGACCATGAGCTGACAGCAGCCTCTGTGGTAACATAACGTTACATGTGTTGTGATGAATGAGGGGCAGATTCACACTGCACTCCGCCGGAGTTCACTTTCTAACGTTATGTTACGTATTTGACCTTTATGAAATTCACTGTGATCCTGCCACAACGCAAAAATTAGTTAATATAATCTTACCTTTTTCGGCAGACATGGTGCGCGTTAATGGGCGTGACGCTTCGGCAGCTGTGAGCCTCAGTGGACTTTGTTATATTTTACACAGTCTATGGTTATATCACTACTACTATGCAAAGTGTTCAGTGAGGGGAGTGACTGGTGGCTTGCACAACAGGCGAAAATGCTCATAATCAAACAGCACCTGACATGTGCTCGGTACATGTCTGTGACCATGGATTTTCATAACAAACCGCGTTTCTCAGATCATTCACATCCAGTCAAGGAGCATTCAAGATGAACCGATTCATTAAGTTCATTGACGTACCTAAAATGCCCGATGGGTTAAATTAAATTTGGTAAAGGGAAGAAAGCGAAAATATTAGATAGCTGCATTTAATTTAAGAAACTAAGCAGGACTCTGTTGAGTTAATAAGGACATTATTTTGGGGGTTTGGATATGAACGAGTCCCAAAATGATTCAAGTTTGCTGTTACCTCGAAAGAAAAACAACAGTATTCTCCCAAAAGCGACGTGAAATGGTTCCTATGTAAATAGTGAGTTTATGTTGACGAAATTATATATTCATATGCACACACATTATGTAGGCAACTTTTTGCATTATTGTATACATTTCTTCAACATAAAACCGTTTTGTGAAGACCATGAGCTGACAGCAGCCTCTGTGGTAACATAACGTTACATGTGTTGTGATGAATGAGGCACAGACACACACTGCACTCCGCCAGAGTTCACTTTCTAACGTTACGTTATGTTAATGGGCATGACGCTTCGGCAGCTGTGAGCCTCAGTGGACTTTGTTATATCACTACTAAAAAAAGATTTTTTTTAAAATCACAACTACTATAAGTGTTCAGTTAGGGGACTGGCTGGTGGCTTGCACAACAGGCGAAAATGCTCATTATCAAACAGCACCTGGAATGTGCTCGGTACATGTCTGGACCCATGGATTTTCATAACTTATATTTTCATAACAGACAAAATACACCCAGGGCCCCGTTCCAAATAGAAGGTTCAACAACCTCTGAGTCTATCCATGAACACTGAGTTGATTTACCCTCGATGGGAAGCTCTGAGTTTTCAGAACAGCTGATTTGAGTTAGATCAATCAACTCAGAGGAGGTTCTACAGCGTGTACCTCTACTATAAAAGGCAGCATTAATGGAGCCGCGATATAACGATTCACCATGGCAACAGCTAAAGCAAATGTTTGAATTGTAAATCCTCACGCGAACGTACGGAAGCGGAGAACGGCAATGTATTTTTTTTTAAAAGAAATCATACACCATTATCTCTTGTGTGTGTGTGTGTGTGTGTCTGATAACAAATTAATTATTTCATTATCTCGATATAACAAAGATCGTTTTATCTTATAACGAATGAAATAAACTTAGGTTTTGAGGCTTAATTAGGCTGTTTTGAGGGAAGTGCCTGAGGCACGATACAAAGGGAAGCAAAATGGAGCATAAACAAATTGTTTTACCTCATTAACTTTAATGTCTGAAACACACAATGGGATTGTGCATAGATGCTGACTGGGGTTAAACAGTGTAGATATAAGGTCTGATGGAATTATATTGTGAAGAGACTGCCACATGCCTACTTAATATTCGCGTTGATGGTTCCACTTAAAATTCACGTGACCGTGATCATGGTGTCTTGAGGCAGCATAAACCTACCTAATGTGTATATAATTGCACCTGGATGCAAGAATGACATAAACACTGCCTACTGTGTGTCTGGAAACTGGCTGTCAGCAGTTCATTTCACTACATGCAGTGTAGTGACGTTGCACTTATAAGCTATATTGTAATGTTAGTTGCCAAGTCAGATGTGTGTGTCTGCGTGAGTCTGCGAGACTGTCAACATGTCTTCGATTTGTGACAGGAGCTAATGTTGACTGTGTGGACAAAATAAGCATAGTGTGCATTTCCGCGCCACGCAGACACACACGCCGCGTTGAAGTCAACTGTATTTAATCCAAGAAATTAAACATTCAAGCAAAGGTTACAATTTAACAATGTTAAAAGATACATGCATGTAGTGTGTGTTTTCACTCAGGAATATGAACATTAAAATACATTTAAAAGCACCAAAAACTCACAGTTTTAGCCCTAGCATTATTAATGGCTGCATTCACTTCAGGTGTGTCAGTTTCAGAGCCTTGCTGGGCATCTAAGGCTGCGTTCAGACTGCAGGCGAATCTGATTCAAATCAGATATGCAAGTGTCCAAATTGGATATGGCTCTGTTCAGACTGGGCCACATTATTGACTGCTCTGACAGGTTGCCATAGTAACGGCATCAGAGCGTCTGACGTCGTCACGGCGTCTGACGTCATATAATTGCGACAGCGACAAGAAGAACAACAACAAATATGATGGAGGCAGGTCACCTCAGTATATTGGCCTTATCACTGTCCAATAGAGGTGCAGAACATCTCAGACGCACCAGGGGAGAAACCGGGGCGGATGGACGCCCCCGTCGGGCCCGCATGAGTCGGGCGCGGCTGCCGGTGGACACCTCAGCTGTGTCCCAATGTCAAGGATCCTTCCTTGGTAGGATCCTTCCTTCAGAGTCGGGTCCTCCGAAGGCAATGCAAGAGTCCTTCCTTTGACTGGTGTAATGCACAAATGGGACAGCCTTCGGAGTGTGCAGCTGTGCGTCATTGCGTAATTGGACGTCCTGCTTAACTTCAGCGCTGCTCTCGGCCCTTTGACTAAGATCAAGTGAAGTATCTGTTCTTATCAGTTTATTAAAAAATGAATAAATAAATTCAGCGCCGCAATTTCAAAATCAGTTCACGACATGAATGTGTCTCTGGCATCAGCACTCGTGACACATATTTGTGAAAATGGAAGAAGATGCTTTAAGGTTGAATCTCCACGATTTATCAAGTAAAAACCATAAAGTGGATTAAACCTGAATATTTAACTGATCCTGGCTGAATTCGGCCGCTACTTAGTGCCATGAATGCAGCGGCGCATAATTCATCATGGAAATATGTTCTGTGATTTTTTATTTTTTATTTTACACTACAGTACAATAACAGTTATTTATAAATAACAATAACGGATAATATCGGACTTTCGGTCCCTGTAAACACAATAAAGAAATGTATAACTTTCTGAATGGCACAGTTGCACATAGTACATCATCATCGGACACATATAAATTAATAAACAATAACTTTAGCGACTGAGATGGCATTAATTAACTTAACTGGCAATGTATCAAGATGACGTTTATTATCTTTAAGCTTAATATTCTGGCATATGCTTATTCATATGTTTTTGCTTGACTTTGAACACACGTTTTGTAAGTTATGTGACAACATTCAGTGTAAACTGAAAATATCTACATATTTAAAAGCATATTGCGCCGCCGGCGTCGCTGTTTCTACGCTCGCCATTTTTAAATCTCCCGGTAGACCGGTGTGCGCAATGCTTTATGGGTAATGGGAGCGCACGGAGGATACACACATGCATCCTTGGAATTTGGGCAAAAGAAGGACTCTGTCCTCTGGAGCATCCTCGACATTGGGACAGTCCTTCGGCGGATGTCGATGACGTGGCATCCTTCAAATCCAGCCGTTTGAGCATCCTTCCTTGACATTGGGACACAGCCCTCGTCTCCGTGCTGCCGGCGCGACGCCGCGTAGAGTGACGTCACGGACAGTCAAAACCGATCTGAGTGTTTGGAGCGGTTCAGACTGAGACGCATCTGTCCAAATGCGTCTCCCGAAGGTGGTTTCGATCCGGATTTCATGTGATTTGTGACTGTTCAGACTTCAAAAGAGCCATCCAGTTCCAATCTGGATGGGCTAAAAATCGGATTTTGGCTGGCAGTCTGAACGTGGCCTAATAGAGCAGCTACTGCTGTGATGTGCATTGGGTAAAAAGTCAAGTGAAACTAAATTTGATTAACTGTAAGTGAGGAAAATGTTTGACCTTATCAATATTACTTAACCCACTTATGAGATTTAGGTTTAAAAGTGTCAGTTTACAATGAAATCAAAAATGCATGTTTTCTTACCTGTAGTATTTATCATTCTAGATTTGGAGATTTTTTCAATTAATGAAGGTAAGATAATCTTCCATGTTGGCTTCTTTATTCAGCCCCAGAGCTCAGTTTGCATGCAAGTACACTTATTGAAACATCCAGTATAAATGAGCAGCATTAACTTTTATGTGTTTTATTTACTTTTATGTCTTACCAGCAGGACCAAAAACCAAGAGATTGTCTAAAAGAAAAAAATATCTTCTTTGAGCTGATAGGAACATTATTATTATTATCATTTTAATTGATCTAGAGTTATAAAGTGTTTGCAACTTTGGCCAGAAGAAACACATTTCTAGGTCTAAGAGGGGAGGTGGGAAGAGACGAGGTATGATAGGAAGTAGACACTGGTATCAAACATTTCGTGGCCTTGCTCTCCATGACAGTCTCACCATGCTGGGTCAAAAAGAACTGTTTTTCATCTCTGTCTGCTCTTTTTATCTGTATTTTTATGTAACATTCAATTGAAGGCCGTGCTGTTAACTGGCACCAAGCTCTGGTGCACCAGCTGTGTCCACCTGGAAACGGTGTTACCTAAAGAGATTTCTATCCTCCCCAGATCATTATAACTCTGGTCACTCATCATACCTATACGAGCATATATTCACGTGAATTCAAGTTGATGTGTGTTGATAAAAAGCATTTAAAAAACTTGCTTGACTTTAAGTATTTTAGTACTAGGTTATATATTGAACGGTTATACAGACTATCATGAGTATTCAAGTTTGACAGCACAAGCAATCATGTACAAACAGAGTCACATTATACTCTACAGCTGATAGGGACAGAGTTCCATCACCAAGGTGGCTCGGGGAGATCTGACAAAATTCCTTGCTTGAGCCAAGCTTTTATACAGTAAAGTTGATGGTCTGTGACACATATGATGTTGTTTACAGAGGAAACAACTCACCCCCCACTCCCAACAGCAGATAAGTTAGGGAACATGCTTATGTCATGCTTAGGTCAGCCATTGTATGTGTACATCTGTATTGATCCAAACAGGTCGACATGTTCCCAGCAGTGATGCAGACACTGCTGACATGAAAGAGTTGTTACAATTATATCTTATTACATTAACACATCTGATTACACCCCCCCCCCCCCCCCCACCCCAACATCCCCCACTTTTTCTCATTTTTTAAATTACAAAAACAAACAATTAATCTTAACTTGCAAACTCTTAGAGCAGAACTCTTAGAAATTCACTAAAATTCAGAACATCACATCATTAACTCTAAGTATACAAGAAGAATCACTAGGAAGGCTTTTTGGTGACACACAACCTTTAAGTTCATCATCACTACCAAAGCTATCTGGATAAGGAGGAACCCATTCTGGAACAGGGTACAAATCAGGTGTGCCGGTGTGTTGAATAGAGACATAGGTTGTAACAATTTTCTTGACACAAATCTTAGATAGAGCTACAACAGGGGTGACAATGACCATAATCAAATTTATGCCACCTATTATCAAAACCAATCCTTTAAGAAGAGAAGCTCCCCATGATCCTACCCAGGGCTGCATCCCCCAAAGGGATTCCTCGTTATCACCTACGAACCGACGAGTTAAGTCAGACCAAGTGGGCATATACTGACATATCCAATAATTAGAAACATTCCTTTTGCTGGCAAACTCAGTCATGATAGTCTGTGCAAGGTTATTATGTTCATGAGGTGGTGTATGGGTTGGGAGCTCTCTTAACTCTAGGCTTACTTTACATGTGTAATGCCATTCTAGTTGAGTCGGGTAAGCAGGCTCTGTGTCACAGTCTGTAGATAGACCGCACCAGAATGGATAGCTAAGGGTCACAGAACAAGTGTCATTTGACTGACACTGAGTCCTAACTTGTTGTGAGTTTAGTGCTGATCAGTGACCTAAAAATGGTTTACTTTGCCGTAGTTCGTATACGTTGCAATTTCGACTCCCACATCGTTCTTTTAGACATCTAAAGGAAATCACCCCTGGGCTCCAAGTTGATTGCAGTTGAAGGCTTACTGTCTGGGCTTGTCCAAACTCTGCCCTTCAGGGCAGCACCAGAACGTTTCCGTAAGGAATGCTCCTCTGCTGTGGCGAGAGAAGTGTGGGAAGATCAGCATATGAACTAGGATCTGTTGGTTAAGACAGCAGTTGAGTGAGGGTAAAAACAAGTTAGATGAGGCTTCTGCCTTTGCTGCTGTATCTGCTGATGCATTTCTCACAGAAATTGGATCGAAAGAAGAGGTGTGAGCATCACATTTAACAACAGAAACAGCTTTGGGTAACAAAATGGCGTCCAAAAGAGCCGAAACAAGGATGTGGTGTCCAATAGGTTTACCAGATGATGTTAAAAACCCTCTTTGTCTCCACAGAGACCCAAAGCCATGTACCACTCCAGTGTAGATGTTGACAGTTTTGTCTTCAGCTAGTCTACATGCTTCTGTGAGTGCCATCAACTCTGCTGCTTGTGCAAAGAGGTGTGAAGGAATCCTGCCTCTAGCAAGTGTGTCATGTTATGAAACCACAGCGAATACAACCTGACAACTGCCTGTTTCAGGTGAGCGAGAGGCAGAGCCATCGACAAATAGTTCAAGATCCGCATTGGGGAGAGGTGTGTCCAAAAGATCAGGTCTTGGTGCATGTCTTTTGCAAGACCTCAACACAAACATGAGGCTCTCCATCGTCTGCCTTTTTAAAAAGAGCAGCTGGGTCAAGAACCTTACAATGTTTCACAGTGATGTTAGACAGGTCCAACACTGTTGTGTGGTAGCTCAGCCACCTTTGAGCAGAGAGATGATTTGATTTGAAATAGTGCTACATGCAAGACTGATAGTTATCCTGAAAAAGACACAGTAACCTCAGTGTTTTCTTTTTGAAGATCTGTAGATCCAGAATAGGTCATTGCGTTTTCTCCTCCAGACTTTATTTAAACACTGTAGACTGTAGACTGTATCTCATACTGAAGTTTGCTGCCTGGATTTCAGCACATTCTTAGAGAAGAGACCAAATCACTTTGTCTAGCTGATTGCCATCTGATCAAAAGTAGCATCCAGGCTCCCTAAAATGTTGCAAATTTAAATTACAATTTGTCATTCTGACTGTTGAAGGCCCAGCCATGTATTAGGTTTCCAGCCCCTCTTGTTTCAGCTACTGGCTGCAGTCAGGAGACATTTTCTAGAAAGCACTCTACTGTCAGTTTACTGTGTTAAAGTTCAGCTCTTCTGTAATTTTTGAGGCCATTGAGGCCATGGTTGTTAGCGTTATTGAATGAGATTGTGTGACACAAGTCTCTCTCAAATCTGTCAAGGTTAAACTTTCACCATAACAACTACTATCTACTGTCAGCTGCAGGGTGAAATGCAATGCCAGCAAGAGGCCCTTCATGTGTCAGACTGAAAGACTGCATGTTATATGAGTTTGTACGTCAGTAAACTATGAATAGTATGGATTTACTGTCCCCTTTTAACACCCATTAGAGTAAATATAAGATCATTTATTTTTGTCTCGTCACAGATTTGTCAAGAGTTAAAAGTTATGTAATGATCACTATTTTTATAGAATTTTAGATGTTTTATTCAAATGTATAGCATCTGTGTTCTTCGTAGGTGGTCCAATAGGGCAAAGTTTGTTTGCCAAAGTTCATTCATTTTTATGTTACCAACGTAACTATGTCACTTGCAGATCTCAGGTTGTCTTCATAACAACTTCCCTTCCAGCATTCACATGCGTTTATTATCCTTTTTAATCTGTGATGTTTAATCTGCTGGCAAAAAGTTTTGTGAATAGTCTAAGAATTTACTGGTTTTGAGACATAATGACTTGATTTACTTGTCTGTGTTTTATTTGATATATTTTTTAATATATTTAAATAATTAATGTAAAATATATCAACTCTGATTCATAACACCTAACCAGGAACTTTTTTCCCCTAACCTTAGGGAAGTAGTTTTGTAGCGTAAATCTGAAAAAACTGTGACAAAATATAATCAACTAATTTTCAGCAACCGGCCATTGAATGGGCTGATAATAACCTACTGCACCTACTTGAATGTGGAGCAGGCCCCTACTCACCCATACTTATTTTTATTTTTATACATTTTAATTTTCTGACTTCTTGGGATTAAATGTCTTCACTGTTTAATTAATTATTTTTTACAAAACTTGACAACTTGAGTTGTCAAGTTAAATATGTGCCTCCCTATTTAAATGTCATTTGCAAAATGAAAATGTGATGTCATTCACTTCACCATGACCACATTTATCATCATTTTATGATTTACATGTTATGAAGCTCCCACAGTGGTATCTGTCAGTCAGCAGAGCAGGTGTTACCTCACAGTTACACAAAAACTTGTGTAAGTGTCTCTCTGAATGCTCCTCCCAGGGGCATCCTCTACATACTGTACTATACTCTATTTAAAGAGTCTTCCGGCTGTGATCTCATTAACAGTGTGACCGGCTCCGTTTACTCCTGTAACATACTGTACACTCATCACCACAATAATGGGGAAAGTCCATCTGGAGGATAATGATACCAAAGAAGAGAAAACTGAGTATAGTTTAATTCGTGTCAAAAATACTTGGAAATGTAAACTGGGAAAGAAGGTCAATAAGGACACAGCTGACTGCGTCTCTGCTGCGAAGATGTAAGTATGGCATCTCTCTTTACTCCCAGTAATCTAAATTGATATGATTACAGACAGACAGAGTATGATAAAAGTGGCAAGTTAGATCTATGGCATATATCACAAGTACTGTATGGTATTGTGTCTGTTTGATTTCCCTTTGCTTTTATTTTCATTCGTTTAGATATCTTTTGCAAAAATGTGTTTGTATATGTCCAACACTCTTTTAAGTAGATTTTAAAGGTTATATTAAATTGTATAGTTGGCCTCATCTTGCACACACATGGCTATCCACTTCGACGGTGATGAAGAAGATGGATATGACCACTTGCGCAATGCACACACACACACACACACACACACACACACACACACACACATATAAATGTTTGTGAGTTTGAGTGTGAGTGTGTGTGTGTGTGTGTGTGTGTGTGTGTGTGTGTGTGCATTGTGCAAGTGGTCATATCCATCTTACACACACACACAAACATATATAAATGTTTGTGTGTGTGTGTGTGTGTGTGTGTGTGTGTGTATCTGTGTATGTATGTATGTATAAAGCTAACTGTAAGCTAGTTGTAAGACAGGTATCTGCTAAAAAACGTGCAATATAACAATTTATTGTGACATTTACATGGCACAGCCTTTAATGTTGAGAAATACATTTTTAGCATTGTGGATCTGCCTTTTCTGTGGGTTTTTGAGAGGAATATTCGAGTGTTTTGTTTGTTCACCCATGAAGAGAATTTTGAGTATGATAAGAAGTTGTTTATTCGCTTTCCAGCCAAAACAGTGACAACGAGTTATGGCAAAAATAATTTCACTATGTGACTTTCCTTCGTTTTGAGACATGATGACTTGATTTACTTGTCTGTGTTCATTTTATATATTTTGTATAAATTGAAATATTTAATATAACATCTTAAATGCTGTTAATGTTGACATTAGAACACCAAATTTTGTTTGTCAGTTGAAGACTCATTCAGGCCAGATACAATCTGTTCTCTCACAACTTTGCAGCTATAACGTTAATAATAGATATACCTAGCTAAACCTAGTGATCTTTAAACATGTTGATAGCTGTTTCCAGTATTTTGGTGACAATGGAGAGTTAAGGAAACAGATCAAGGGAGCCATAAAATCTGATTGGGAACTAATTTTTCAATTAAGACCGACACCACATGATGCAGCACACAGACCTATCTCACAATGTTAATGAAAGTGAGAAATCACCCTGTAATTAAGTAAGTAAGTAAAGTTTATTTATATAGCACTTTTCACAGATAAAATCATAAAGTGCTTCACAGAAGATAAAAATAAATAAATAAGATAGTGGAACATAAGACAATTAAATACAGTTAAAACACAATTAAAACACAATGAAACATACAAAATATAAAATAATATGTACAATGCATGGTGGTCATCCAAATGCCTGTCTAAAAAAATAGGTCTTAAGGTGATTTTTAAAAGAATCCACAGAAATAGCAGACTGTGGGGGGAGAGGCAGAGAGTTCCAAAGTTTGGGTGCCACATATTCAAATGATCGATCACCACGTGTTTTCAAACGGGTATGTGGAACAGGCCGAAGGTGTAGTGTGTTTGACCTAAGAGACCCAGCTGACAGAAATGGGTGAAGTAGTTCAATAATATATAGGGGATTAAGATCCCCTTCAAAATATAATGGGTTATTTCTTGTACATGCCACACCTCTCCACTGAGTCTCATGAAAATGTGGCCAGTAGTTTTTCTGTAATCCTGCTGACAGAAAGATGCAAAGAAAAACCAAACGGAAAACATAACCTCCCTATATTTATATTTGTTTTCTATGTGCTTTGTGTTGCAGCTATGAGAGCATCACCGAAAAGGGAACAAGTTGGACAGTGGTCAGCCCCATCGTTTTTACTTACAAGGTAACTGAGACCCAGGACTTGCTTGACCCAACCAATGACACACTACTGTTGGGCCATATCACAGACCCGAAGCAGCTGGAGGACATTAAAAAATCAAACAAGCTAATCAAGCGTTTTGTGGTTGTTGACCAAGAAGTCTACAAAATCTATGGTACCAAGCTGACTGGGTATTTAGAGGCCAAAAATGTCTTGTACAAAATCTTGGCTCTACCCACCACTGAAGAGAACAAATCCATGAAAATGGCCCTGAAGATCCTGGAGGAGGTCAACAACTTCTCCCTTGACCGCCGCACAGAGCCCATCATTGCCATTGGTGGAGGTGTTTGCCTGGACATAGTGGGCCTGGCTGCCTCACTCTACAGAAGACGCACGCCTTACATCAGGGTCCCAACCACACTGCTCTCCTACATCGATGCCAGCGTGGGAGCAAAGACGGGAGTTAACTTTGCAAACTGCAAGAACAAGCTGGGTGCCTACATTCCACCTGCTGCTGCCTTCCTTGACCTGTCCTTCATTCAAACTGTTCCACGACGACACATCTCCAACGGGCTAGCAGAGATGTTAAAGGTAAGTTAAAGTACCTGGATATGGAATATCTATCCATCAACACAATCATCAGCTAATACCACAGCATTCTTCATAACAATACAAATATCAATACCAATGTATAGGGTCTTATTTTAATTGTGCAAAAACAACAACAAGTGCAAAGTGCTTGGTAAATGCACCTGCACAAAGAAGGACTGCATAAGCAGTTTCACACATGCCATTTACAGTACAGTGACTACTCCAGGGAACGTATTCACAGTTTGTATGATGTGTGTGAAACTTTCGCACAATGGCTTGTACTATATCTAACAAAACCTATGTGCAACAATTTGTATGGTATCTTGCTAAAGTTATGCACAATGGTTTGTACTACATCTTAATATGTGCAACGGTTCATAGGGTATCTTACAAGACTAATGTGCAACTGTTTCCACTATATCTCATAAAATGTGACCATTCTGTGGTCATTATGGCACCAAATTGTTAGGTTAAGGTGAGGAAAAAGGTTTGTTGTTAAAATAACTAGCAATAACATAGATAACGTTGAGTATGATGTATTGAAATTAAAGTTACAGTAATTGAACTCAGAATGGTGTAATGGTTAGCACTCTTTCCTCACAGCATCTTTCTGTCTCCTGTCCTCACTGAGCTTATGCAGCAGCCATGAGATGAGGGGACGTACTGCGTGAAAATAAACAAATCACTCACTGAGACTACTCATTACTCCCCAGTCATATAAAACATTAGTTAAAAGTGAACATAAGTTCACGAACAACACACAACTACTTTATACTCACTTGCCTCACTTCCTGAGTTACCTATGAACCATAGTAAATTACTTTTTTTAGGTATTACTATGAACAGTGAATGATTATAGCAGGAGTCACCAAGGGGAAGTTTCAATTTCAATTGACAGTAGCAAAACTAGTACCTTAATACTCTAAATGTTTTTTATTGCTCTTTACAGATGGCCTTGATGAAACACAGAGGTCTATTTGAGCTTCTTGAGACACACGGCCGCATGCTGTTGGACACTAAATTCCAGGCTGACAACAGTGTATACGGACACAACAGCATTCAGGCTGCATCACAAGCCACTCGTATAGCCATTGTTACCATGCTGGAAGAACTTGCCCCAAACCTTTGGGAGGATGACCTTAACAGACTTGTGGACTTTGGCCACCTTATCAGCCCAGCATTAGAGATGGTAATTGTTACAGAATATTGTACATATACAGCATAGCATGTATTTTTGTTTATGTTCTATAAAGCTCTTTAGATGGTATGGTAAATAATGCGTTCATTCTTTGGGTGAAAAATAGCCATATCCTCACATTATCTTTGTCTCCTTTTAATACAGAAAGTTCTCCCATCTCTGCTGCATGGTGAGGCAGTGAATATCGATATGTCGTACATGGTTTACGTGTCCAAAGAGAGTGGTCTATTGACAGAAGACGAAAAGCAAAGGATCATCAGCTGCATGGTGGGCCTGGAGCTGCCAGTGTGGCATGAGGCATGTACCCTGGAGCTCATACAGAAGTCTCTGCAGGAAAGACTCAAGCATTCGGGAGGCCTGGTCAGAATGCCTCTGCCTGTCGGTCTCGGGCAAGCAGGTAAGAATCACGACAGTGAGAGAAAAAAACATGACTGATGGTTTGCTCAAACAACTGACCTTACCTGTTGTTAGATTATTTTGGTGTGAGTTTCCGAGTGCTGGAGATACTTCCCTTCTCTCAAATATAACTACACCCACCAACCATTTCACTGCACAAAAGTAAGCGGTGTCGCTTGGACAAGATTCTCATGCTCAGTGTAAAGTGAAATGTAGATATCATTTTTTTGTCCTCCTCAGCTGAGCTGTGATGTTTGCTTAGGTAAGCTAGCAATAAGGAACTAGTCCTTCTGCACAGTGTTACACTTGGCAGGTGTAGTTCGGTACAAAAAAAATAGTTCCTACATGAAAGTGCTTACAATATAGTCTGTGGATTATCTGCAGTAACAAGGTCATGGTGTTGGGAACGCAACGTTTCTCAAGTTTTTCCAAATGTACTTTTTGGTACTTTTAGCACCATAAGCGAAGTGCCTTATAGTTCCATAATATTGATTGAAGACATCTCTACAGCCCATATCTCCAACACTCGGCATCTCACACCAAAATGTTCTGGATTGATAAATAGTACATATAGGAGGAAAATGTATATTTTTGATTTTAGGGTGAAATTAAAACTGTTTCTCAGGAGCAAGTATAATGTGCTGACTGCCACATGGTCAACAATGACTGCTGTTGGTTAATGTTGAAAATTGCAAAATTCATCATTCAAGTTGGATCTCCATTTGAAAGCTCAGCATGGGCTTACTTTGTTTTGTGTATGAGAACATATTCACAGATTGCAGTTTCATGAAAATTAGCTTTTATGGGTCTTATATTAATAAACTGACAACCAATTTACTGTATCTCTTCCTGTGAGACTAGTTTGTAGCTAGTTCTTATGTTATTCAGACTTCATGTAATATTTAGTATGCACATTATATTTAAAGCTTACTCTCTTTCCTCTCCTTGTCTCATTGCAGAAATCTCTAATGACACATCTTGTGAGATCCTGCACAGAGCTTACACAAAATGGTGTGATGAGCTGAGCGTCTCCTCTGACAGCAGCTGTGACTCTTAAGCTGCCCATACCACAACTGCATCTGTTACATCTGTTTATAAGAGAAAATGTTTACATTTTGTAAGGACAGGTTTAATATGCACTTTTAATCTACCAATCATGTCATTTTTTAAATTGCTGGAAAAAGAAACTGTAGTTGATTGCATCACCTTATGTACACATTATAGCAACAAGAGCCAAATGTTGTGTAACCATATTAGCACTGCAGGGTTCTGTCCAGCACACAATACAAGTACAGCATACAGTACCTCCTTTCTCTACAAATAGTGACAATACCAGATGCTGCTTGCCTTGTCGCTGAATTTAAAAGGTTGTAAAAGAGATCAAACTGGAAGAGGGATTTTTTTTTAAACAGTCTGACTTTGATTTGTATGTGTTTGCAATATATTTGAAAGTATCCCACAATAAAGCTTTTTTTAATGATCAAACAGTGTACATATGATTCAGTATACTACAATGTTCAGTCATCATATCTAAATTCATGAAGTGATGTTACATGAAGGTAGGCCATTAAAAAATGTGATGTGAAATATGTCAACTATTTGGATGTATCAGAAAAAAGAGGACTTCAACTCACCAAGTATTGTAATAATGATCTTGGGACATATTAGAAAGCCACGATGTCACATTTGTCATATTCAGTTTTTTGTGTTTATCTCTTTACATCATACTTCAACAACATCCATCCATTCTGCTGGAGAGTGGCAGAAGCCTGTTTAACACACACACATATACACACACACACACACACACACACACACACACACACACACACACACACACACACACACACACAGGGGCAAAACAACCCAAGAACAACAAGAACTCCAAACTATATGTATGCTGTATATATAGTATATCAGCATCTCAAGTCTTTATTTACAATATTGGCAAGAGATAACAAACATTAACAAAAATGTCATCAGAAAAGAAGAGTCCCCTCTGTAAACTCCTCCTCAGCTCTGAGTAATGCAAGATAACATGAAGTCAGTTGTTGATCAGTGCGCGACAAAGAAATAGATACATTTTGGGGAAAGGCTGCTGTAAACCCTTGTTAGCATATTAACATTTTAGTTTATTTATTCATCAATTTTTATTTTTCCATTCATTATAAAGAAAGCATTTGTATGTACCATCTCTTCTTTAGGTTTTACAAGCAGGACAAAGCTGTATTTGTCTTTTCTTTTTTTAATTGACAGTTTAAAAATACTGTAACACATAATAAATATAAAGTAATTTTACCCTGTATTTGCCCAATATTTTACTACTTGTACCTTATTTACCTTTAGTCATCAAAAACGTTTACATAAATCATGTTAAAATAAGAAAAGAATAATAACGTGTTTGTGGCCTGTTATAAATTAAAAGGTTCCTCGTAAAAAGAAAAATCTATTATCTCTATAAATCTAGTACTGGAAATCTCAAAATGAGCTCTCACAAAAATATAAATAAATATATAAACAATAATATAATACCTAATAATAACAATCATAATACTTCCCATGTGGGCAATGTTTGATTTGTTATTTATTCAGATACATTAAACGTATGGGGTAAAAAACTATATCAAAGTAAATATGTTAAGAAACTGTCTACAACAACTGAATCAATTTTTTTTAATTACACTAAACGTTTTGTACTTTTATACTAATACATTTTCATATTTGCATGTTATCTCTTTTGCCATTGACAGTTTAAGAAAAATATGAAAACTGAAAAAAACAAAACAAGCTTCAAAAAAATAAACTTTAAAGTAACTAAGTTGACCAGTCTGTGGCAGCAGATTGTCGTCATATTTGTCACCTTGTATATATTTGTCAACTGTCTGTCAATACAGCATCATGATCAGAAGAATGTAAAAATACTGTCAATAATGGAAGAACTGAAATACCCCAGTCATATTATACAGTATTTGAACATTAAAGTTCAGCAATAAATGGGCAAAAAGTACGAGAAAAATATGGAATCAAGACAAAAATAGAGTTTATAATAGAGTTTATCCACTTAGTCATGTGGATATGTTTAAGTCACTTAAAGGTGAGTGCCACATTGATGGGATGCTACAGATACAAAGTGTCAGAATGCTAACAGCCATGATCCTTCTCCTCCATACTAGAGCTGGAACTGTGGTGGCTGCTACCGTGGTTGGAGCCATCCGGGGACATCGAGGACAGCAGGGGATCACCTGGGGACATTGGCGACAGGGTGTCCCTTACCAGGTCCTTCATTTTACAGGTCCTGGAGGTTCCGTAGGGACCGGGGTCCCTGGCATCTGTAGGCATCTGGTCGAAGGTGATGGTGCCATTATTAAGGTCTAGTGTGGTCGGCGGGGACATATCAGGAGCCGAGCTATGCTGGTAGAGATCTGCGGGGCAGTCGCCGAGGACGGGCTCCTGTTTAATGGCTCGGCCCATCAATTCCGATGTGCAGACAGTTGGGGAAGACACCACTGAAATACCATGAGCACGGGCCTGGATCTCCAACTCCTAGATGATTATGGAAGTAAACAAAACATTTAATACACTTCATACTAATGAACTAAATAAAACTATAACTACAATGGAAAAGAATCAGTTATCTTTCCATGTAGGTTTTTGCGTATACAATGAATTTGTCTCTGTGATTTTGTGCATAAAACAAACACAGGGCAAGACATAGAGACAAATAAATAAATTGACAATAGGAGTTATGAAAAAATATAAGAAATAGGTCAAAATTGGATTTGATCACCTTGGCTTCTTTAAGAATAACTACAGCCACCAGAGGGAGCGATAACTACACAATGTTTTTAAAACTGCAGAGTTTCAGCAAATTACCTATGGAGTGATTTCCTGGGAGAGGACAGTCTGAAAGGTTCACAGTACCGTATTATAAAGTATAGGTACAAAGAATATGTGCATGTACTAGCTAGGTTAGCAAGGGAGCTAGGGTCCCTAACCCTAAACAACATTTTTAAGAGACCAAATGTTAAGGGTCAAAATTCGAAGTCAATTACAAGATAGCCCTGCTCTAAAGCATACCCTGCTTTATGATCTATGTTACTCTAAATGGGATCATACTTTCCAAAATGGACATCATGCTGTATTGAAGAAGACCTGAAACTAGGAGGAAGCGTTATTTTCTCATAGACTTTTTTACAATCAGACGTTTTTTGCAACCAGTGGAGGCGCCCCTTGATGGTTATTAGAAAGAATGCAGGCTTAATGCATCTCTGCATTGGCTTCACTTTTCAGGCCTGAAAGTTGCCTCATGTGCTTAACATAAACTCACATTGTAAATGATTGTAATGGCTAGCTTCACTATTCAAACTGTAAAAATACGGAGAGTGGATATGCAGTGAAACATAAGTAGACACTGTAGAGACTCATAGAAGCATACAACACACATTTTACTGACGGAAAACAAAGGGAGAACATTTTGAAAAGGTTTCAATATATTGCAATTTAATTTTATATATGCCATTCCACCGAGGACCAATGACCTACCTGTATACGAAGCATCAGATGGCGGTTTGCGTGCTCCAGTTTCCTCTGTCTGCACTCAAGCTCCTTGGCTCTCTGCTGCTCCCGCTGTAGCCTCCTGATATAGTCCACTGAGGCTTTGAGAATGGTGCCCTTATTCCAGCGCATGTCTCTGGGGTATACAGGAGACAAAGGTCTACAGTCAGAGTCAGCTGACCAGCTGACCAAAACAGCACAGGATTCTTTACGGCCCTGAGCATGTTAGCTGTTAAACTTTAGGGACACTTGAATGTATGAAGAGGAGGATGTTAAAAATAAAGTTAATGAATAGACAGATGGAGGGACATACAAGATATACTTACGGATCATTTGACTTGGGTATCAAGGTCCCCAGTTCTTTGATGCGATCATTGATGTTGAATCTCCGTCTTCGCTCAACTTTAATTTGTCAAATAGAGTAAACAGTTAGTACAGTAGCCTCGTAAGCCAATCTTTTAAAGTTTAATGACAGCTCATAAAATAATAATCATTGTCAATTTAAAAATAAGTCACTGCTTGTTTTATTTATGAACTGTATTTTACTTTTTTTTTTGTTCAATTATTCTGAAAAATTGAAAATAAATAAATAAAGGCAAGCCAGTAATACTCTGTGATAAAGGGCAAAAAAACCCCACAAATTAATTAATTAAAATAAAAAATAAAAAATAAAAAATAAAAAAATAAAAAAAATAAAATTCATATGACAGTGACACATAATATTTGATTTCATAAAAATCACTTAAACTTGTTAAAATGTCCGTTCCCTCAGACTGTAGTTGCAAATATACCAAAGAACTAAATTATGTCACCAATTAGACAATTATACAAAATGTTCTGATGATTGTATTTTTATTTTTATTTAATTTAATTTATTTTAAGACTCACTTAAGTTGTGGTTGTCTTTCTTCTGTCTCTCTTTAGCAAGAGCACGGACTTCAGCCTCTGTAAATGAAAAAGAAATGTGTTAGTTCTCTGAAAAAACATTATTTATTTTTATTTCAATGTTTAATAATCATAAACTAGGTATAAAATAAATGGAATTACAATCTGATAGTGTGTCTACTAGAACACTTAACATTTACTTTGTAATGTTGCATAGTCACAGCCAATAAGGCATCATTTACATGTGAAATAAAGCTAAAATCATGTTAATTAGCTATATAATTACATTGAATTTGTATTGTGTGCGATTTAGTCATACACAAAACACTATCTATTCAGAAAATCAGATTGAAAACAGCTTTTACAGTTGACAAAACATTATTTATTTATTTTTTCATTTTGCTTTGCTTACCTACTGGAAAGCCCTCTTGCCTTTGATAGTTTTCATACAGGCTACACGTGTCAGACTTGTCCAGTACTTGCTTCATGCCTGGAGCTGGAGTAATTATTTGGCAAAGAATTGTCTTAATAGTATACTGTGCATTTCCAAATTGCACACAATATTGACAATGGCCTGTAATCATGCTTCTACATTCTATTTTAAATGTGTTGATTATCCCCTTGATTAGTGTTTAATCAAATCATGTTCACTATAATACTGTATCAGATCGTAGACAAATAAAACTTTTCTCAGTGTATTTCAGTGATATTTAACTACCAGATCAGGTGAGGAGTCACTTATTAGTCACAGATAAGTGTATTAAATTGATAGTCAAATGATTTCACAGTCTGAATTCACACTAATTTAATTGTCTGTGACTCCCACTTTAAATTCACCCCGAATGACATCTGAGTATAGTAACAGTAAAAATGTAAAGACTGCACTGTGTGAAAGATGTCTACCTGTGTATTCCCTCTTAATGTTGGGGGGGCAGGAGTTGCTGATGGCAAGGCCCGGGAGTGGAAGTCCTTGGTTGCCGTAAACATCAAGAAGGTTTCCAGACACAGGAAGCTACAGTGTTAAAGAAATGGCATGCTTTAGAAGAATTATGTCTTGTATTTAAGTTCAATTTAAATGTATCAACCGTAATATTTATTGAGACTTTAAATGCATCAATTTGCACTGCAGACATTACCTGGTTATTCATTTGGAGTCCTGGGTCCATAAGTCCAAGAACATCTTCATTGTAACTTGACTCCAAGCTAATAATATCATCAATGACATCATCCATCTGCATGGTAGGAAAGCACACCTGATTCTTTAATTGCAGTTAGAAATATTAAGGTATCTGAGTATAATGAAAGTAAAAGTAATGAGTGGGCATACTTCTTTCTCACAGTTGGAGCTGAGGGTGAGCAGGGCCATGGGACTGTTGGGGGCGCTGCTGCCGGGCCCGGGTGGCATGCCGTGCTCGGGTGGCTGGCTGGGGCACTGGTTTCCGGCTTTACCACCCAGTGTGGTGGACAGATACTGCCTCACCTGCTGCCTCTGGGCCTGCTGGATGTGGTACTTGGTGGGATTCTCCAGATGGGACTGCACCTAAAAGGAAGACATAGACATTACAACCTGCCAAGTCCAGTATATACTTTTTGTATTCGCGATTGCAAAGAAAAAAAACAAGGACTGACAAATTTATAAAATAAAAAAACATTAAAAAATAATATATGTGATATATGATATGATATTTGAAATAAATATAAAACAACATTTTGGATTTTGAAAATCAGTAAAATTCTAATAAGTAAACCTGCAAATCTAAAGACAGCTATTTTACAGTAAATCCAACTCATAAGCTTATCTTACAAAGTAACCACAAGGAATACATTTGTACCGCTGTGTTGCAGTTACAGTACTAACCTAATGTCTAAAAGCCAACTTTTTGCAGGTTCGCATTGGGACAATGTGTTCAGTGTGTTTGCACAGCCCTACTTCTCCTGCCAATATAATTCCAATATAGCAATGCTGATTATTTTTGACAGCATCAAGGATTTTATTTATTTGAGACAAAAGCTCTCCACAAAGAGGACACTGTTGAGCAGTGCGGCTTTGTCACATGATCTATGACTAGTTAAAATGTATGCAGCACCTCAACATCTTATGTAGACATATAAAAACTATTCAGCATGCTTTAGCTTTTCCGCCATACTGTTTATGTAATAGCATCAGCAGTTCTGCACTTGCAAACAAGTGTGAATAACAGTGTAGAGAAAGATAAGGACAGAGCCTATGACAATAATTACTGTTAAATAAATACAATTTTAAATCCAAATAAAGGATTAAACATTAGCTTGGTCTTTAGTTTTGTTCTTAAAAACAAAAACAAAACAAAAATCAACCCATCTCACCTGATAGTGGCTGTATTCAAGCATTTCCAACATGTTTTTTTTAGTAATAATTGATACAATTAATCAACATACAGTATATAATCCCTTTATCCTGTTAGCCTACACTGTGGACAGCAAGCTAGCATGTGCAAATCTGAGCAGCAGTCGCCAGTCCTGCTCAATTTATCCAAGGTTTATGGCTCATTAGTTATGCAAGTTAAGAAATGGAGGAGGACACTAGGGCTCATCCTCCCACTGCTGTGTTGTTTCAGTTTAACTATGAATTTATTTCTTTATACAGCTCATTTGACGTCACCACCTCCGGTTCACAAAGGAGTCTTTTCAGTGATTGGCCAACAGCCTGCGAACTGAAGCTTGCTTAAGGCCAACTAACGTTTAATCTTTAGTTCTGCTCATCTGGTATAAAACATCATTTGTTCTGAGCACCAGGAACACAATTGACACTATTGTTTCACGACAAAAAGCCATATGAAATTATAAATGTATAATGAATTTTTGGGATTGGAGGTTGATTACATTTAACTGTCACATTTGCTATGCAGTCACATTTGCAGGGTTAAGAAGGTGAAGAGCTTGGTTTTTAGGCTTAACGGTAATTGATTAATTTGACTGTTAGGATAATCTTTCACAGCCTATGTCCACCATCTCTTTACTAAAAAACACATTCACCCCGGTATTAATAGAGTGGCTGTTAAAGGGTTTTTCTCATCTTTTTATAGGCTTTATTTTTGTGAATCAGTTGATCACGGCGCCAAGCACAGTCAATGGTGGACTAGAAGTAGCCTTAAGGGCATGGTGATTGACTTTTGAAATATGTTGCAGGCAAAGATGCAGGGTGGAACTGTAGCAATGTTAGAAACAGGGTGGGATCACGACCAATCAAATAATATTGTTCCCTTGAAAAGCGTAAGGTGCACAATGACATCATCATAACACTAAACTTATCCCAAAAAAAAGAGGCAAAGTTAGTTGGCAAGTATGACACCTTAAATTAAATCAGCTTGAAAGAATATACTATTTGTTCAATGTAAAGAGGGTGTACTAGGCAAAGAGAACAGGACATTCTCATGTGTCATCATATAAAGATGGCACATGGACTCTGTTCCAGCAAGTCCAGCCCATATGATCACATAAGTCGTTTGTTACAAAACTCTGAAACGACCATACCACAGTTGCAGTTTCAAAAGTATTACACTTTAGTGGGGTTTAGGCAACAAAACTACTTGGTTAGGTTTAGGAAAAGTTCATGGTTTGAATAAAACATGTATGTTTGCTATGAACCTTCACTCTTGCAACTAGGTATGCGACATATTTGTGTATGTTGTTAAGTTAGTTATGTAGTTACATCATGTAAAAAAAAAAAGTCAACGTTGTGTTTTGGTTTCACCTGTTGACTGTAAAAATAGATGGATGGCCTGACAGTTCCCCATAAGTGGAGCCTAAACATTTTGATCACCTCCTCCATGTCAGTGGAATGGACAAAAACTTATGCTGATGTATATTCAAGTGTTCATTTCTTCGGTTATAAGTAGTTAATAGCTATAAAATGTGGCTGTAATGTCATGACTGACAGCTTGAATTGTGTTCTGATTGAGTTGTACTGACGTTTTGGGTGGAAACTCAATACCACGGCTCACTACTGCGCAGCTCCAAAAAAAAAAAAATCAGTGCAAGATGGCAGCAGCCATATTCAGGATATTTTGGCTTCACTGTTGTATAGTGGGAGGAAGTGGAGACGTGTCCTCCACCCCAAACTCCCTATGGGGACTTGTTGTTTTATCATAAGTAATGTACAAATTAAGCTTTGTTAAGCATTAGTTGTATTTGAGATAGATGGCACTCTGGGTTTAAAAAAAAAAAAGTTACTTCTACTAAAAAAACTTTGAAAAAGTAGCAAAATGTGTGTTTTGCAGCTTTCTTTTCTCTGGAGGATATTATTGTCAGTGAAAGGAAAATAATTAAGCATGTGGTAGTAATATGGGAATAACAACCAAGCTAAGGTTAAGCCAAACCAATCCTTTCATTTCCATTTCGGACATTCAGTCAACAGTCCTCTTCAGAATGACTGAGTATACCTTGGTCTTTGTCAAAGACACACAATTGGCATAACATCGGCTATTCCAGGAATGAAACATTAAGGTTCCCACAGTTCCTTGAAACATTTAAATGAGCAGATATCCGGGAAAGATTAGCTGCACATTATAAACAGACACTTTAAACCAGGTTGACCTGAGGCAAAGTGTCCCACATTCAATCTAGCTGATCACCACGGAACGAAGGGGATGGCCTTGCTGACCTTTTCGGTGTGGACTCATTGTGTTTAACAGAAGGATGCTCAAAGTTCACAACAGTTTTAAAGACAGTGATGTTAATAAAAAAGTTTCTAATTGTGACCCTATGCCCCCAAGATCAGCTGCTGATTTGCTGTAATTCCCCTACGCCTGAATTATTGTTAAAAGTCAAACAATACTTGTTTACCAGCTTGTGCGGAGTGCTCTGCATGACGCAGGAGCAGGAGAGTTTCTTTCTGGAGATGTACGCTCTTCAGTGCACCCTTCAGCATTTGGCCACCCAGAAGGTTGAAAGTAACCTTAAATGTTTCCCTTTTTGTAGCAGATTTTAGCTAGCTAACTAGCTAACCGTTAGGCTACATAGTTAATCATTGCAATGACTTAGGTTGTGTAAGGAATTAGACATGATTGTCATAGTTGTATATGCTGTTAGCAATTGTACTTCTATACATGAGACTAGGTGTGCATTTTGTTCAACGAAGGGGATGGCCTTGTTGACCTTTTCGGTGTGGACTCTTCATATCTACAGAGCTGCAAGCAAAGTTCTCAGAAAACCAGTGGACATTAGCCAGCTTTTTAGCTTTTGAATGTTTCATTTAGTTTTGTTGGGGCAAAAAAGCTGATACTGTGGTGTTTTGCTAATGTTTGGGTGAAAACAGTGTCTCGTTTGACTTAAAATTAGGCTAATTGAGGACATAAAACTAATGTCAGCTAGCTAGCTAAGTTTGAGTTCAACTATCTCACCTCCAGTTGTCTCATGGCACAAAATTGCCACCTTGACCCACTTTCTAACCAACTGATAGACAATTGAAAAGTAAGTCACTTTTTATTAATTCATTCATTCATTATCCTTAACTGCTTATCCGCACTTGGGTTGCTGGTGCTGGAGCCGATCCCAGCTGACATTGGGCAAGAGGCAGGGTACACCCTGGACAGGTCACCAGACTATCGCAGGGCTGACACATAGAGACCGACAATCACACTCTCATTCACACTTACTCACAGATTTAACCTAAGTGAATGTTTTTGGACTGTGGTAGGAAGCCGGAGTACAGGTCACTGAAACACAAACGCAGGTCACTGAAACACAAACACAGGTCGAACCGGCAACCTCTTGCTGTGAGGCACTACACCACTGTGTAGCCCCTGACTTTTTACATTATATATTTTTTTTTTCCATTATACTGCTGTGTTCGTTTACCATACAACCTTATGTACAATTTGTGGTTTAGGTGTACTGCACGACTGGACAATATGGAACAAATCAAATATCACAATTTATGTTTGATGATTCAAAATCTAAGAAAATATCTAATCTCATATCACGTTATCGATATATTGCGCAGCCCCAGATGGGTGTAGACATTACTGTTCTTGAACCTGAGACATTTCATCATGGACGACGACCAGAGTAAAACTGGGGGTAAATGTGTCAATAGTGGACTCCCTGTAAATTATATGACTGTTGGTGAGCAAGTGCTCTCCTGAATTGCGAAGAAAAACTCCTGGAAAATTACTTCACAAAAAGTGGGACCCATTGGAGTCTTTGTCTGTACAGTAAATACAGTCAGTCCATACAGTAAATATAAAGTAATTTTGAAACACAGTTGTCCAAAGACAAATTCAAGTTTGGAAATATTTTAAAAGTCTATTTTAAAATCATCATCGAGGATCTGTGTTTATTTCAAATGTTTATCTAGGTCATTTTGTTCATAGAGACTTGGTTCTTTTAAGTCTCAACACTGGATAAGTTTTGTGTTTGCTTTTGTGCCACCAACCCAATATTTGTGGCTTTCGAGACTGTGACTAATACGCCACAGAGAATGAAATCAACGTCACGCCAAATTCTTTGACGATTAGGACTCAATAATTTATAACTGTTAAGGATAATATTACAGTGCTGCAAATTTTTTTAATGCAAATGAAACATAAATATCTTGCTTTAAGGAAAGGAAGCATCAGTTAATAACTCTATTTGTACTTCCATTTTTTCACCATTATTGTTGATGTGAACCTGCTAATTGAAAACTAACTTTAATCCTGACGTTGAAACGTAAACCAACCCTGAATCAAACATTTGTGTGAGGAGTTAAGCTGTTTTACAGGAGCCTCACATGTGATGAACTACTATCTGTCGTCAGCTAATTAATGCAAATGCCTGTCACTGCATCTCGTGTTACGCTGCTGGAACTTAGAGCATCACGTCTTTATCTGAATTATTGCGAACTTACTAGGAGCTGGAGAGGTGAACACAAACACAGGGGAAGTGCCCTCCGGCTGGACACAGCCTTCTACGATAAAACAGAGAAAGAATTCTTTGTTGACTCATACTAGAGCATTTCTTTGTCTCCCCTCAGCAGTGTGGCCTTTTCCTTCAGCCAAACCTTTGGGTTGAGAAAAAGCTATCAACAAGGGATGTATTTCATGTATCCCTACAGCAAGCCAACCTCCCACTTTATTCATAGACTCTTTGTGAGACGGAGGTTTATTACCTTCTCAAGGAGAGCACATGGGTCCGTGTTTCAGACGTTTAGAGCCTTGAGGACCAGTAACATTTCGAAAGATAGTCGTCACTCCTTGACCCCTGAAAAGAAACAGATCCATTCATGTCTCTCAGCCAGCTCTAATGTTTTTTTACTGCCTTGGTAACCAGCCACACTTGGGGGCATTTTGTCAAAGGAGGATGCTAAACATTTTGTGAGTGCATAAAGTTAAGGAGGTGGCTATACTCGAGCTCAGTCTTTACTTTGAAATCACATCAAAGGCAACACAAGTCAATAACACAAGAGCACAGAGGATTGGTGGAAAAACAAAACAACTACATGAGCTAAATATTATGTCAAAGAGCACCATATAAACCAGAGCTCAAATGAGTCTTTTAGTACAACTGAACACTGAAGAGGACAACTTTTGGTGACCAAAATGTTACAATTAACTTTAATGAACTGAAAACACACACTGAAAGGGTTAAGTTCTAAGACAAAAACACGGACAAAAAACAAACTGGACAACATCATGGTAGCGACTTGCCAATCACAATACCCAGCCCCTAAAGTACAGTCACCAGCCACTTGTGTGTGTACCTAATAAAGTGGTGGTGTGGTCTTCTAACTGCTTCAAGGTTGGACGTTTTGTGCATTCAGAGATGGTCTTCTGCATACCTTGGTTGTAACAAGTGGTTATTTGAGTTCTCCTCAAATTCTCCTCTGACTTCTGGTATCAACAAGGCATCAGGCATCACTGGACCATTCTCTGTAAACCCTAGGGATGGTTGTGTGTGAAAATCCCACTAGATCAGCAGTTTGTGAAATACTCAGACCAACAACTACGTCAAGTTCAAAGTCACTTAAATGACCTTTCTTCCTCATTCTGATGCTCGCTTTGAACTTCAGCAGCTCTTTCTTACCATGTCAACATGCCTAAATGCATTGAGTTGCTGCCATGTGATTGGCTGATTAGATATTTGCATTCATGAGCAGTTTCACAGGTCTACCTAATAAATTGGCCGGTGAGTGTATACCCTGTTTTTACTCGAAATGGGACCATTATTTAAAAAATAAACATCATGCTGTATTGAAGAAACACTTGAAACTAGTGACTGTGATCATAAACCCATGAGGAAAATATTTACTAAGGTAATAATCAAGTGAGAAGTAGGGTCATTTCCTCATATACTTCCATACAATCTGACTTGTATTTGCAACCAGTGGAGTCGCCCCCTGCTGACCATAATCACTACCCTAAATGACTTCATTCGAATATATGAAATAACATATTAATTGGGCCATATCCACTACAGTTCAAGCAATTTCATATATTGATATACCTCCCAACAATGTTGTTTTTCTTCACAACAATACAGACAACGATTGAAAGGGTGGGTTTTATAGGGTTCTTTTAGCAACAACTTGTAGCCAACCAGCTGACCTGAAGGACAGTGAATGATGCAATGCAATGTGAACTCACAAAGGCATTAGCCAACGCCACAACTTTTCCCAAAATGACATATGTGTTTGTGTTTCAGTGACTGTGAGCTGGAGGAATGCTTATACATAAATAATAGAACCATTAATAAATTAACTAAAAAATAAATCACTCCTAAATATCATATCCACATATCTTCATACCAATGAGTGATGACATTTATAAGAAGTTATGGTTTTATTAGATGAGTAGCAGAACGAATCTTTGAGGGCTATTACAAAATAGTTACTGGCACAGTAAAAAAGGTCAAGATCAATATTGTCAGTGTCGGATTTTACTGGGAATGCAATTGTTCCAGACATGACAGGGGCCAAATATGCTCCAACATGTGTTCTAGTCTGCTTTTAAATGCCAAAGGAAGTGGTTGATGTGTTGCTGATCATCCACATTGGCAGCTCTGCCTTGACTCATCGTGAAGTACAACAGTAGGAGTAGTGTATGGAAGTTATTTGCTAATGGTGGTTTATCAGGGATTAACCCTTTAATGGCATGAAAAGCCTGCTGGCAGCCCCAGCCAACTTTCTTTTTTTCCCGAAGCTGTACCAGAGTCAGTCTTAATGCTACACATATGATATAAGTGTCATACTGTATGAATTTAGAAGACCTAAGGAATCCATTGATATTATGTGAGGATATCTCATCAGGGAGGGGGTTCAATAATGCTGGCTGCTTAGCTTTTTTCAAAGAGGTCTCTTGACCTTTGACCTCATGATATTTGAATGAAAATTGATTGTATGGGTAAACAAAAGAATTTCATGAATTGGATATGACTGAAATGATGAGACTTACATGGATTCAATGAGCCCATTTTCATGTGTGATGATGTTTGTTCCCATAGTAGCCATGTCATTGCTGTGAGAGCATTTTGACTTCACAGTATAAATTACCTGTTGTGAGCCCTAGGATAATCTCAGCCTCAGAGACCTAGAGCATTCAGAGGATGTATGCCCCTCCTTGGTTTATTTACAATAAACATATTTCTCAGCAGATTCCAGAACAGTGCTTGCCATCTAATCGCTGTAAAATTTCCATGGTGTTCCTCAATGCCTCCATGTGGTGTTTTGGAGGGATTTTTAATAATTTCTCAAGTGGTAAAAATGGTACATTTTAGCACCAGATCTGCAAAAAAAATGAAATTATGACAAAAAATGTTTTTGTCCTTGTAAAGATGCTTTCATAGTTCTCTCATAAATAGTCCCTTTTCACGCTCCACTCCAGCCCACACATCAGGTGAAAACACATTAAGACATATTATTGGTAGAGCAGCTGAAACAATTACAAATTATGTTTCTGCAAATTACCCAATAATTAATCCAGACTTTTGGTGCCACTGGGTCTTCTGGGTGTCACTGACCATATCTATCACACGTGGCATTAAAAAATAACATAATAGAGTTGTCAAAGTCACTATTAAGTTTCTAAATATTGTAAGGTTTACCAAACAAAAAACAGATAAGACCATGCCCTGAGGCCAGTTTTGCTTAACCCTAGGTTTTTCTTTTTTAGTTCAAGCCTTCAAGGAAAACATATAGAGAGAATATATTACACTTCATCCTGCAGGTAAGTTGTACTAAATCATGTCGTAGTTGTGGATTTATTTGCGTTTTTATGTGCGGTAAACAACAGAACTTAAAACATGAAACACATAGATATTGATTTAAATGAGCAGGCATCCTGGAAATAATCTATTAACTTTTAACCGTATAGGATTAGCTGCACATTTTCAAGAGACACTTTAAACCAGGTTGACCTGAGGCAAAGTGTCCCACATTCAATCTAGCTAATCACCATGAAACGAAGGGGATTGCCTTGCTGACCTTAGTGTGTTGAACAACAGAAGGATGCTCAAAGTTCACAACAATGTTAAAGACAGTGATGTTAATAAAAATCAGATTGTAACGATATGTCCCCAAGATCAGCTACTGATTGGCCTCAATTCCCCTGCGCCTAAAGTATTGTTGAAAGTCAAACAACACTTGTTTACCAGCCTGTTCGGAGTGCTCTGCATGACATTTTAAGTAGTAGGAGGGTTTCTTCCTGGAGATGTATGCTCTTCAAGCCATCCCTTCAGCATTTGGTCAAACAGAAGGTTGAGAGTAACTTTAAATGTTTACATTATTTTCAGATTTTAGCGAGCTAACTAGCTAACTGTTAGGCTACATAGTTAGTCATTGCAATGACTTTTGGACTCAGGTTGTGTAAGGAATTAGACGTGATTGTCATTGTTGTATATGCTGTTGCATGCTAGCTTGTGAGTCATTGTAGCTAGAGGAGCTATATATTATGAGAGGTGTGTGTATGTGTGTGTGCTCTGATTTGTTCATATCTCCCTCATTAGGCAGACATTAAGTAGACCTGAACCAGACCCTCTGAGAGGTTGGAAGAGTTCATAATCGTGCAGCAGGTCAAAAATAAACCATTCAGTGCTTAAAGAACTAACAGTACTATTTTACTACTATGAAGTGAGTTCAACACACCCAGGGCATCTTCATTATCTAGTTAACAACTGCAGTCATTCTAAGTGATCCTACAACACCAGTTTTTAACTTGGTAAGTAGTCTATTGGAATACATCTGTTTGTTGTCTGCATGACTATGTGAAAAGATTTGTTTCTATTTCATGATCAGCACTTGTGACAGCATGTAAATGTTGAACACAAGAGGCTCAATAATGGAGCCTTGAGGAACTCCCCATCATTTTTAAACTCCCACAAACTATTCCCTGTCCTTCAAATAGGGTTCAACCCAGTTTAACACAGTTATTCAGTCTATCTATTATGTGTTGTGACCAACCAGCACTGAAATCTATGACTTAAAACTTTAATACAGTCTGTCTGTTTGGAAGTCATTGACAGTTGTTTTCGGGGCAAAAGCTCTTTATGAAAACAGCTCTTTAAATGATTCTGAAGCTTTAATAAGGGCCTTAACTGCATATCAGTGAAATATGTGCAGAATATCTGATGCATATGAGTTAAAACCATGAAAAGGTCTTTATGTTTAATATCAAGACAGCAGAAAGAGGATTTCAATTTTACAAGAGAGTACATCCATGCCCAACTTCAGAAGTAAGAGGTACATAGGGGCTGGGACCCTGTCTGCAGTTGAACAGACCTTTTTTCTGAGAAAGCTTCTGAACTAAAACTGAATTGAAACAGTATTAAAGTGGCAGCCATGCTAGTGTGTTTGATTGTTCTAGATGTTAAGGAAAGGAGCTTTACTGCTTCCTTTATCTCCTACAGTATAGAATACACCGGATAACCCTTGACTAAAGGAAAAGAGATAATTCAATCCCACAATTCCTTGTGGCTGCAACATTAAAAGCAATAAATGTTCATAATCAGCATATTTACCATAACATAGAAGTCTGTCTTTCAAGAAAAAGGATATGGCACGTTTTTAACCTGATGATGTTTTTAATTCCACATTCTTCCATAAATGTAACAATTATTTTTATACAATAATCAAATATGAGTGGACAGGACTGTGACCAACCATTCTCAATGTGACAACCATTTAATTTTTGCCACTGGTAACCAGTGTTCAGCAAGTTGCTGATAATTAGTAATTAATTACAATCACTAGTTACTACTACTCTCAAAAACTAATTTAATTACTTTCCAATTACTGCATGATAAAAGTAATTAATTACTAGGGAAAATATTTTTTTCATTAATTTTTTGTTATGCTTGTTGATGCTTCAGTTCTCTGATGCACACACATCTAATTAGTGTTGCTTTAGTACAGTGTGGGACAACACTGTCAAATTATATCCATACCCATTATCACTATGATTGAAGTAAGTATTGGAACAAGAAATCACAATATTTTATAATATGACTTTTCAAGAGTTGCATATCTTCCACAATATACCTAGCGATCAGTCTGTTCAGTTCTTCTTCCAGGATGACGTAGGCGCAGGTTAAAGACACGCCTTGGCTGTTTGGATGGATGAGTTGCGACCGCAGCTCCTTCTTTGTCAGCGATAGCATTGGGGTATTTAGCGACTAGCATTGTGGTAGCATGTTTAGGCTAAGAAGTAACGGACCTATTTAAATTCAACAAATTGTAACTCTGTCACTGAATATCAGATGGTAATCAACCACATTACTTATTGCAGCCAAAAGTAACACCGTTAGTAACAAGTTACTTAGTAATGTCATTACTCCCTAAATAATAAATAAATAAACAAAAGAAAGCAAAAATATAGCAAGTAGCATATTTTGCATCTTCTAGACCCACGTTAATCTGTCAGTGGCACATATTTACGTTGTAGCCTAGTGTAAATGCAGTCTGATTATATGAGCACTTCCATTCCTTAATGGTAGTTTGTCAGAGATCTACAGTTTGAAAGTACTGTATATTGAGGACAAAAGATTCTGACTGCTTCTTAGCCTGCATGTCAACCTCAGAGGGACAGCTTTGTAAGAGTAGAATTAGACTTGAACATGCTGCATTCTCAATCATATGCATTTTTTTTTGTCTGAGTTTTATTCACATGAGACACCCACATCTGGAAGACAGGGTCATTAAGCTTGTTCCAAATATTCTGTCATTCTGAATGTAGCCATAGCCCATAAATATTTTTTTTCTTATTTTTAGTTTTTTGAATCCCTCATGGAGTTGGATCAGATTACAGAAAAATCCACCCACCAGCTCTATTAGATTTATGGGCAGCATCAGCTCAGGAGTGACAATGGGTCCCATTCATTAATGTTTTTTTGATAATGTTTTTTTGTTTTTTTCTGATAACACTTTTTACAAGGACGTCAAAGCAGAAGTAAAACTCTTACAACCACTGTGATTTTAGTCATTTAGTGTTAATGCATTTTGATGTTCACGATAATACAGGTACTAAATACTGCTGTATGTCTCCATGCAGTTGTTTAAATACAAAAACACCAATGTTCCAAATTTTATATTTATTAGAAGTAAAGGTCGAGCAGGATGACCTTTCACATAAATTAATTGGTAGAACTTATTACAAAAACACTGCAGTGTGATTTGTATGATATGCTATAAAATGTCCTATGTTGCAAACAAGCACAACCCATTTTCAATGTAATGGTTGCTGTTTTAAGCAATTTATGAAAACCTTATAAATAACTGTTGAGGGTCAGACACCAAAACAACTTGGTTATGGTTTGGTAAAAAGAACAGTGTTAGTTAAGATAAGTGTCATGAATTTTGTATCTGACCCAATATCTGCCCTTCTGTTCCTGAGTTATGGCATTGAATAATGGTCAGAAAAATGTTTTTGCTGAACATTATGATGTCACAGTAGAGTTGTCCTTTGACCTTTTGGATTCAAGATGTCATTCCTGATTTCAACCCAAATTTTCAAGAAAACAACAAAGAGAAAACAGACAGACATATGAAAAGGCAACCGACTACATACAGTCCCTTGGTTGAAAGTCCTGAGTTGGTGGTGCTATCCACCTCCCTCCCTGCTGTCCCTTGTTCTCACATTGCTTTGTCACCAGACAAAATTTTGTGGGATAGCTGAAACCTTCAATGCATTACTTTTTGGTTGAAATAACTACAGACCATTCATGGGACCAGCCTGCGGGACAACACTTGCAGTTCCACAAGATGCTTATAATACGCTGTGGCTAAAGAAAGTCACAACAGTTCCTGTTTCTGCCGGTGAGAGGCAAGTTCATCCTGAAGCCCCTTAATTAAGGTCCTTCATTGCACTGTGATTGTGACCACAAACACCGTTGCACTCTGTGTTGGGGTGGAAGTGGGGAGGGTCCGTTTTGAGAAAAGAGGTAGCAGTGTTCACCAGTGTTTCCATTTTATCTGTGAATCCCATAAGGGAGGAGGTCAAGGGGGAGTAACGGGAGGAGGAATTAGGAGACACGTGACATACAACACGTGATACTGAGACTGCGATAATAGGAGGGATTTTTTGTTGAACAACTACTGCATGAGCTGAGTTCCGCCATGGCCTGAAGGATGTAGATTTTGCTTTCTTGCTTAATACCCTTCGTAAGAATTCTCTGTAGCAAATAGCAGCTACAGCAGAGCCAGGCCATCAAGAGGAGGAGCCTAGTACAAAGAGATGTCTTCACTGCTTCTTACCCTGTGGCTACAGGGTAACATTAGCAAGAATTTTACATCCTCTTCCAAGAATGAGGCACATTGTCCAGTCTGTGTGGGATCAGGAACATGCACTTGCTTAAGTGACAAACAATGGAGCTTAATTTAGCAGCAACATAAACACAGAGGGTCGTTATGATGCCTGGTGAGAGGCTATGCAATCAGCTCAGCTCAGTGAAACAGTAAAACAGTCAAACAAGATACTGTTTGTTCACAGTAAGATCACACAGTCCAGCACCAACATATTCAACCCATGCATGAAGTGCAGTACTAAAAAAACAAAAATTTACTTTAAGAAAAAAAAACTGCTGGAAAATTCTTGCGGTCGATTTTGAAGCTACTGCAGACATGTCCTATTTTTTTTAAACCTTATCTTGAATAATCTACTGGTTACTCCAAACTGAGAACAGAGCTCTAGGTATACTCTGATGAGTTTGATAAACAAAAGGCTCTCTTAGGCTAAGTTTGAGACCTCAGAGTCTACCCCGAAAAATCAAAGAGCACAAAGATGTAGCATTATTCAGCTGAATGTGCCTGGAGTTTAAGGAAAAGGTCAGTGTAAGCCACGAACATCTGCACGTGGAGTTGAATCTGGTGATGTTTTAAAAGTCAGGGTTTTTTCTGGGCCATCAAATAATATGACTGTCTTTGATCCCACTCATAAACTCAAAGCCACAATTCAGGAGGAAAATTGGGGGGATAGATGTATTCTATGCTTTTTTAGAATTAGAGGACGAATACTTGTATAGAAAAACAACAACCACAAATACAGAAACAAGACACTAGCTCAAATATTACCACACAAGGTGACATACAGTCTGAGCCATGCAATCACTACCTGTCATCTAATATGTTATTAAACTTCAATAATTTGTCAGCTTTACTTCACTACTGCACATGCTGTCACTGTTACAAAAGGGCCCATTAAGACAGTTAAGACAATCATCAAAATGACAGTTATACTGTACAACTGAAATGACTGAATACCGAAGATGTAATAAATCTGACTAAATTGGAAGGAATCTGTTGTCTGTCTGTCTGTCTGTCTGTCTGTCTGTCTGTTTTCTCAACAACCCTTTATGTGATGGACTTCACACTTGGTGAATATACTGTTAAGGACCAGTTTAGTGTTGAGTGGGAGCTCTTGAGATCTATGGGACATATTTTTTTAGACTATGTAGTGTATTGACAGGGGACACCTATTACCTGTTACACAACCAGACAGCATATAGGGTATACCTCATTCTTCTTGACTCGCTACAGTTCATTCAATGACAGATAAAGCAAGAGAGACGGATCGAATGTAAAAAGATGGATGATGTGGCTCCAATTCCTGCCACTGTACATTGCCATCTTGCAAAAAACGTATGCATTTGGAGCCAGAGTCTGCTCAGTTTAGGGCCAGGTAGGAGAAAAAATATAAAAAATTCATTATGTACTTCAAGAAAAAAGTTGAAATGCCGACAATAGTCAACTTTTTTGAGTTGGATAAATTAGACTGCAAGCTATAACCTGATTTTCCTCTGTACGTCTACTTTATGTCTAAAATATTCACATAAATTACATAAAAGCTGATTTTCCCAAAACAATAGTTGTAGTAAACTACTACCAAGAATAGCTCATTTATGTGTAGGGTTATTTTAGTCCTACTACACTTAAATATTGTGGTTATTGCTAATTTTATTTCATTTTATGACTTGCAGTCTACCTAACTGTTCAGATAGACGTGCCGTTTCTCTAAAACAATGTTCCTATGATGACTTTTTGACACGGGGAAAAAACAATCGTGAATATCTTTCCAATCAAACTCAAAAAGTGGACTTTATTCTCATCACTTCAACTTTTTTCTCAAACTGCATAATAAAAAAGAGAAATCCTCGTCATTATTATTTTCTCCTACCTGGCCCCAATCCTCTTCATAAAATAACTAATTAAAACCAAACATAGAAAGAAGAACAAGTGAACATACATCAGCATGATAAACGAGCCTGTGGAGTCTGATAGACCGTACATAATTCAGCCTACTGCTGACCTGACACTGGTGCCAAGATCGGTAGAGAGGGAGGAACCAGGATGCACAGAGAACGTTGTGTCTGTTTACTAGAAAGTTCATGTGTTTTTTGAGGTGACGAGACACAGCAGAGCTAGTCAGCTTTTGCCTGTTTAGATCTAATTGAAGATTTCCTTTTTCCATTCTGTGCTTATGACACTGCCACTGGTGAAGCTCCACTACAGTCAAAACAGCCCTGATAAAATCAAGGGCGACACGGATGTAAGCACAGCTCTACTCCAGTGGAGCACACAGGCATGAAATGTTTCCCAGCTCAGTTGCACTGTGGGAGCACAGAGAGGTTCCCATTGTATAAAATGAGAACTTACTTGACCTCAAACATTTGCTAAATGTTAAAGAGTCCTTGCTGTGGAATATGTAGAAAGATCACTTTGTTTTAGTGCTGAATCATACTGCCTCTTCATATGAGTGACTTTAACAACTCTATGATGCTTTTTTACTTTTCAATAAGTCAGGGTTGATCAAAGTTTTGATGACAGAGTGCCAATTTAGGAAGCCACAATATAATTGAGGGCCAGAAAAAAAGCAGAAGTGGTCCACCATCGCTAACTTTACCTAGCAGCACTAACATTGATTGTAGAGTTGCCATGCAACCAGTAGCTTTCTACAGGTCGTCATCCCTAACATGGCAGATGCTTGTTAGGGGAGCACAGTTTGACACACTAGTGGGGTAATGTTTTAAATGAAAGTTATTGAAAGTGAAAGTATTGAAAGGGTGACGGATGATGAAAGATAAAATGCATACATACAATGTTTTTCAGAGCCACCACTGGCCCACTAATTGACCGTTTGCAAAAGCTGCGCCCACTTAGTTAGGGCCACGGGGCAATCGCAACGAGCACTGGCCCCTACAGCTATGCAATAGCTTTTTCTTCTTCCTCTTCCAGACACAATTTTGCCCTGCTACTCGAGTTGCAAGACAAATTATACATCAAAACATGTGGTTTGATTGGGATCGGTGTGCTATTACTTTTCTCTACGGAATAAAAATTTTCCGCAATGTAAGTCGTGAAAAACTGAGCAAAATTTTGCATGGGACAGCCAGAAAAAAATGAGCGAAAAAGAACAATAATTGGAGATTTTCAAACGTCTACTTCTCCGGCATAAATTCATTCGGCATATTAATCCACGTTTCGATAGGTCATATAGTTTTTTATCAATCCCTGTTCAATGACCATGATCATTTTTGGAGAAATTCTGAGATTATAATGGTGTGTATTGCATGGAATGTTCGTGTCAGAGTGTGTGACATCATCGCTCAGAGTGTAGAGGGAGAGAAAAAAATTGTCAAAAACTAAATTTCAAAACTGCGCTCCAGGCTGCAAATTTCACTCTACAGAAATAATTTATACATAGAAACGTGGGGAAATGTGTCTTCTCACTCACAATCCTCAGGTAAAGCTGTCAGAGTTACAGTTTGGGTATAGGATGCACAGATGCGCCACCAACGAGCACCAACAGTCCCATTGACTTTCATATTAAAAACGCAGGAAGATTTCTGTAGAAAAGCATATTTAACAGTTTTTCAGATCTTTCTTACAAAGCTATTTCTTCATTTTTCTTCACAAAAAAACATATGTAGCTGTTCAGGAAGAACTCAGGACGCTCAAAGTGAAGTCGGATCAATGATAGGTATTATGGTTTTGCCAAAAATGCTTTCTGTTCAAGGCCAGAAATTCTGTCCACCTCTGGCTGCCCTCATTGTGGTGGAAGATTCCACAGCTGTTAATTTCCGTTGATTGCTCTGCTCGGATTGGTTGACCCCAAAGCCTTTCATCCTTTCATCCATCTCTCACAGAAAGAGAGAACCAGACACACACACACACACACACACACAAACAAACACACACACACCCACACACACACACAGACAGACAGACAGACACACACACACACAGGTAACTTTATGTGATTACAGTTACAGATACACACACACGCACACACATGCGGGCTGAAGTGCGCACACTCCTCCAGATACACATGCTTCTCACACACACACACACACACACACACACACACACACACACAAATAACTTCATGTGATTTTAGTTACACACACATGTGCGCGTAAGCGCACACTCCTCCAGATACACATGTTTCACACACACACATTTTGAGGTTGAAAGGGCATAGGTTGCTGTATAAATAAATACTTGTCACCTACTAGGAATGCTTGTTGTAGATGTGCTCCTTGTATATAATATAGTATCATAACATTACTAGTATTAATTGTTTGAAATCTCTGAAGAATCTCATCATAGTGTAAACACACCAGCAGTAGCCCCCGTGGCCCTTTCAGAATTTCCCCAGTGGAAATTTTCTAGTTGCTATATCCGTCAAGCTTCCAGGACCATCAGTGTGTTTTTTTCTCGAGTAATAGTTACCCCTGCAAAGTAAGCTGCCCTTTCACAAAATTCTACAAAAATTAAACTAACATATATAACATAACAATGACAACAGTAATAAGGTTAACAATGGCCTGTTGGGACGTTATGTTCAACATTGATATATACATTACAGGGCTGTACATTAACTGTTTTTGCTTGTAGCACTGGTGCTACAGAGGTTGATAGTTTTGTAGCATAATCCACAAAATCCCTATCATTGGTATGTAGTTACAAACATCTTATCTGCAGGCTACACTATAGAAAACATGTGCTATAGGCTACATCTGTATTTTTACTGTACTGTGACTGAAGGACTGAATAAATACGGAACCGTACCGGATGTGTTGATAACGATGGTTGATACCGGTGATATTTATTTGGCTTACCCATAAACATCCAATTTCTCTCAGAAAATCAGCATCCCCACTTGTTTTACAGCAAGGAGATGAAAACGATAGCGCTAGGCTAATTCACTGGTGTTAACGTCCTTTTGCCGACTCTGGTAAACCCAAGGCTAACATACATGGTCAAAACACTATAGGCCTACGGTTTGAGAGTTTCACACCTTTTAATTAATTTGAAACATAAAATGGCCAATTAAATTCGTAGTTAATGTGAAATTTTGATAGAATGTTAGCCAATAGCTGCCAATGTGGTGTTCAGTGACGCTAGCTATTAACACTTATTAGCTATTATTTTAAGCTCCTAGCAACATTGCTAGCTAGCTTAGCGTTCTAATTTTACAGACGCGGTGTCATTAACATAAGTTTGTTGGATTAGTTCTGCACTAGTAGTGGTAAGAATACTAGTTGACAGGAACCATAGCTGTTTATCTGGTTTGGGTTATCTCATCTAACATAGACAATTGTTAGTTAGCTCATGTTTGCAAACTAGCAGCTTAATTTGGAGCAGACATTATGTTTGTCTTTTGACCTTCGAGATGTTAAGTTAGGAGTGGCATCTCCCACTGTCTCCCACGACTCCTCCTGCTAAGCTCTGAGGGTACCTGTCGTCAGATTTACAAATCCCGTATGCACATTGTTTCACCATGTTGCTCAGAGCTCAAAGCTGGACAGACCTTCTTCTCTTATCAACGGTTGCTAAGATATGATTGGACAAGGAGCTTTCGGGGGAGGAGTTTTGCGAACATCAATTTCACTATACAAATGGTGTGGAGTTTTCTGCTTGTTAAACAGCATCATCATTTAAGAGCTAGCAATAACATCTTCTAGGGATCTAACAGATTCAGAGTTTCCTTAGGTTTAACTTTCTGTTTTGTTAGGTTTAGGCACCGAAACTACTTTTTTAGGTTTAGGAAAAGTTAATGGTTTGGGTTAAAATAATGTTTGTTACATAATGTGACATAAATTAAGTATGTAGCACAACTTAACCTCAGTTAAAGTCAGTCAACATTAACTTGTGGTTAATTGAAGCGAAAAAGTGGGGAGCATATTATAATAGACTGCACAAAGATTGTAAGGGTCAAGAAATTAACGAAGTGAATCTTCTTTCTCCTACTCTCCAAAAATTAGGCCTTGTTAAGGTAACAATCCAACACACTCTCATTACAACTTGCCAGATACCAACACTCTGTCAACATACATGGAACCCCTTTTCTCCTGTTTTTCTTAAGGGCAGTGTGCTAGTTACATGGTGGCTTTTTTAAAATCAACTGTACAATAAAACCACTTACTAAGGAAAAAACAACTACCATTGCACTTAACTACCGGACGCAGTTACGCAGATTGGCTCCAAATAACAACATTGGCACTTGGTTTCACACGGGACACCAATGCTGGCCTCCTGGGTCTACTATGGAGTTTCTTTGATGTTTGGCTTCACATTGGGGGGCGGGTGTCCATCTTTCGTCTATAGCAAGGATGGCTGGTGGAATGGTTACTGCGACTTTATGTTAAACCAAATTCCCTTCAGTACTTGTTCTGTTGAGGGTCATGAATTATCCTGCACTTTGTCATAGTGTTCTTATTATAAATAAACTGAAGCTTGAAATTAACATTTGTTGCTGCCTGACGAGTCGAGGGGGGGTGATAAAACTCTTCCTGCCTTTGTCTTGATCCGTGAACTGATTTTTTCACTTGCTTCTCACTGGGGTCAGAGGTAACCTGGCTAATTAAGGGTCCCCCTCCCCTTTTGGACAACCTCATCTGAGCTTCACTTTCATGGTCCAGCAGCTCTGCCTGGTACTTCTAAGCTAATTTTGCCTCGCCTGCACAGCTTTGGGGGGGTCTATGATAATCCACAGACAAGTTAGCTTCAAACTGTCAAGAAGTATTTGCCCAGGAAACTGGGATCGCTGTCTGGACTCACTAGGAAAATAATTCAGTATTAGAAAAAAATCCCCTATGGTTCCCACAAAAAGCTTTCTTGCGTGCAACTCTTTTTACAACAATTTCAAAAGATAAAAATATTACAATACCTAATACAACCACAGCAAAATCTTCTCTGAACTTTGAAATATTATGAAATAAATCAAAGTAATTTTTTAGAAGAGCACGTTGACACAAATCCACGTGAAAATAACAACACATGCCAAATTTAAATGGCAGGATTTGACTTTCATGCTGAAAGTGCAGAGCTAAAGGATTATTTTACTCTGTTATCAATAAAGACACTGATAGTCAAAGATGATAACTGTACTACACACAAGACAACAACTGATGACCTTAAAATGTGTCTCCATCACCCAGCTGCAGAAATGTCACACTTATCTTGCAGAACGTATTGGACCTAATGATATGACACGCATATTTGTGATAACTGGCAGAAATATTAGAAGTTGTTTTTCTCATAAGCACATAAAATCTCTAAACCCAACACAGACAATTACATATCAAATTGGGATTTTCTTTCTCAGATGTTTTTGGGCAAACTTAAATACTTAGAAATTCCTGAGGGGGTGGAAAACTTAGACGAATCATCATTACTGAATTATCTAATCTAGTGTTCCTTCACTTCCCAAAAAAAAAACACTTTCTCATATTTATATTCTCATGTTTTCAGAGTCCATTTGGTCATACCAGGAATGAAATGAATGAAAATATGGCAGTGTAGTGGAGCAAATAGGATTAAATGTGTTGAATGCCAAATGTCTGGAAACAGGAATTCTGTCAAGAGATAATCCCCCCTATGGATTTAACACAGTCCACTCTCAGCGAACTGTATTTGTGTCTCAGGAGCTGACACAGACGAAGGAATTTCTGAAAGTAAAGTCCGTAATAATAATGTGAAATGTGTGATTTAAAGAAATGTAAAATGCATAATCCAGTTTGGTGGAATCAAGAGAGTATCCACCACCATGTCCTCAGCAGAACACTGCACATCTTCTACAGGTAAACCAGTGAGTTGGTGGGCTTACCTTCAGAACTTCCATGGGCGCTTGGCTCACAGCAGGTCGGCCTCGGGGAGGCGTGACATGGACGGTGGAGGTGTGTTGGCCGCTGTGGTGCAAAAGGTCCCTCTCTCTGTCCTTCTTGCGCTCTTGACCCTGGCGATGGGCAAACGTCGGCTGGTCGCGGAGCCGGACCCGTGACGTCACGGCTGATAGAGGGTGGGAACTCTGGAGGTGCTTGGAGAGGCCATGCAGGTCCGGGGGAGCACTGAGGACCCCAGCCCACCCAAGGGCAAAGAGAGTGAGGGGAGGAGTTAAACAGCCCAGGCGAAATAACATGCTGGTGTGTATGTGCAAGGCCAGTGGCATTTTTCTGAGCCATCCTGAGTCTGACTAATATGAGGTATTGTAGTGGAGTACAATATGATGATTGAGTGAGAGGGAAGCCAGAGATTCTTTTACTGAGAACATGTTATTGTTCTTGGAATGAGGGCGAAAGATGCATGTATAATTCAGGGAGGTTATGCAATACGACAAATGGATGATAAATATCAACATATATATATATATTTTTTTTACAATGTTTCTCTATAAAGGCCAATAAAGCAAAATTTTCATTCCTTTTCAGAGGTGTCACGTGACGTTGGTGTGACGTCACGCCAACTCTCTGATGAAGGCTACAGAGGCAAGGTAGCCGAAACTTGTCAGGTACAAGAAAATTTTACTTTATTGGCCTTTATAGAAAAACAGTGTAAAAAAAAAAATTATATCAGTAGGCCTAATGAACCTCTTCAATATAAAACACCCTGCTGTATAGTGCATTTTGACCTGCCCTGACTAAATATGTAAACACTACAAGAAGTATTGCTGTAGAAAAAATTAGAGATTGTATTTTATGTCTCTTTGAAGGTGGATTAACCTGGGAACAGCTGGAGCAAACATCTTTAAAGTTGATATGGCAAACCTGTAGCTACCACCAGTGCTTCAGCAACCAAACAGCATCAAGACCCCTGGTAAAGAGGACCAGTCTACAGATGACTGTGCTGATTTGTAAACTTGATATGAACAAAACTGGTCCACAGCAACCCTTGTGACATTGTCCATGTCCAAAGCATTTGGACAGACAGACAGACTCCGTCAGCAGATAATATTGATAAGGAGTTGCAGTTTGATAAATGTATTTCAGAACGGTTAAAATCTGCTTGAAAATAAACCAAATCAACAGAAAAACATTCCAAGTTTGCAAACTCATCAACTGATTTCGACCTATTGGAATTATTTTTTCACATCTGGCTCTGTAATCCATGACCAGCTAGGTGCAAATTTTGTCTGTCTGCCATATGATGCAGTGTACAGTGTATTTTGATTTATTTATTTCGGAAAACAGCTGCATGCAGCATCTGAAAAGGACACTGTTGCTTTTTTAACCCAAAGGATATAATATGAACTAATTAAGATTTTGGAAGAAATTATACAATCTTGTTAAATAAAAACCTTGGGCTAAAACAGCAATAAAAAATTAAGTAGAATGTCATGCAACAACACACACAATCATCAACACATTTTTGCATATAGAATTTGGATTAGAGCAGCTTTAAGTCACAATTTCACAGTTTTAACTCCTCATTAACCTTATTTTATTAGGAAGGAAAAGAAAATCCAAAACTGAGTAACTGCATCAATCATTAATTCTGTTAATTAGCCCATGATCGGAGGCCAAATGTGTTTGGTAACATTATTCAGCCTAAATTTGGGTTACCTTGCATGGTCTGCCAGCTAAGAGCATGATGTGGGGGGGTAAGCTGGTGTAATTAAATGCCAGCAGACTTTCAGTTACTGGTCTGTTGTAAGTTCTGAGGCAGTACCTGTGCCCTTCGGAAATCAAAATGCATCTAATCACTTCACAGTTTTTCTCATGCAATAACTGAGCAAAAACTCAGTACTGTGCTTCCACTACTCTCGTCCTGTCCACTCTGGGTTCATCCTTTCAAATCTGCAACAGATTTGACCGGACAGCTCCTGCACATCCCAAACCGAAATGGATCTGGCAGTGCACACGCTGTCTGGATGAGGCATTCCCCGGGAAAATGATCCTTTTGATAAAACCACTTTAAATCCTCTCAGCCTGTGCAGCTGTGCGATAATCGGGCTAATTAGGCTGGCATGTCAAATCTAGCCCTGGTCTGTAGCTATCGCTTTAACATCACCAATGGCAACGCAAGCAGCGAATCTCAATTATCTTGTTTTTTTTTTCAAGAATATCCTAATTAGTTCACAGAAATCTGCACCTTGTTTCTAAAAATTGTGAAGATTCTTACGGGGTTGTTCATGACTTCTGCCAATTAAATCCTTTACAGTCCTAGACTGATGCAAAAGACCCAATTGCTCCAAAGCTCTATTTTTACAGATTAAGCAAAGAAGATATAAAGTGTTTTATTACTGAGCTTTAGATGTGTAGGTTGGTACATTTTTCAAAACCTTTGGATGGAGCCAAGTTTTACCCATTTCCAGTCACGGTATGTTAAAGTCCTCTTGCTATGAAACACATGTACTTTTTCCCCTCATTAACAAATTCTTGATCTGGCCTTGTGCCCTGCTAGGTTGACTGTTGAAAGAGAAGTGTGCATCTAGATCATGGAGGATGTAGAAAGAACATTTTTGACATCTGTGAATAAAAAATACCTTCTATCTTCTATGATGCATCCGCACTTCAGACTTCTAATTGCCGAGTGCTACTTTTCGTTGAGCACTCCGTTAACTTAAATGGGGATAAAATGATTTTATCGTGCGCCTCTTCTATACTTCCTAAATGTAATTGGACAGAATTAATCAAATTCTGGTAGTTAAACAAGTCATTTTACGAGGCGTTGCGATGTTCGAAAAGAAATGTAAATAGAAAAGTCTTTCTGGGCTTCATGGCATCATTTGACAAACTCAAAAGATTGTAATTTCACAGTTTTACTATGTGCTTCCTGGGGGCTTGATCAAGATGGCTAGCAGTAAAGGAAACTCCTGAGGAATTCAGCCAGACATGTTTGAGCCTCCAGACTCAGATGAGAAGTTTGTTTGGCCTCAAAATGGGCGATTAGCTTGTGAAATATTAGAAAGAATAGTTAGCATTAGGGATGGGCATTTGGAACAAACCTGCCAACTGGATTATCTATAACGTTAACGATCAATTAATGGATTGATTGCTGCATGCATACATGGCAAAATAACAGTTCAATGTTTTATGTTTAAACACCCCCCAAGAGGCATGAGGTTAATTTTCACAGTAATCCTGCATATTTAAATGTGTTTATTTGTTTTTGTTTATGGTGATAACTTGTAACTGGCAGTTGCTGACACAGCTGTAATGGTTGCGAAACATGGCTGATATTCAACCCTTGCCTTCTGTTCTGGACGATGAAATAAGTAGAGAAGTCTGCTAGCCACTCGACTAATTTACGGTAGTTCGTGAAAAGTGCCTTAGGGTTAGGCAATGCTAAATATTCAATAAATCATTGTTAATTACTATCGGAGCTCCAGAGCTGATACTAATAGGTAGCTATCTGGCTACTGTGGGGTTATACATAATGATATGGAAAGCTCTGTTCCACAAACTAACAGGATTGGTATCATGTGACATGTGAAACCATGGCTGTCTGATTGTGTGTTTTTGAGTCATTGGTACACTGCAAGGTGGTAATGCTCAGCCGTGGTGTGGACTGCTGATTTCACACATGATATTTTTTGTAGCATATTAAAAAATAATATGGACATGATAACAAAGTAACAACTTAATTGTCAAGGAAGAAGAAGCCAATGCTGCGGAAGCCTTAAATGAAATGGGCAAATATGAAAGAGGTTTAATCAGCGTCTCCTCTTTTCTTGCTGAGCTGTGAGGGTTGCACGCTTGACCTGAAAAGACATGTGTCCCTGGAAGCCTAAGAATCTTAAACATACAATTTAAATACTTTTATTTATATGTATTAATAATGTTCATTGATAGCGAATATATGAATGAAAACACCTCACTTCTCTCATTTCACCACGGCTGGCCGAAAAAATAGAGAAATACGTGACTCATGTTCTACACATATTCACTGTGGTTACCATGTTCCTCACGTCTGTATTAGAAATGATATAGTCACTTCAAATTCCAAACTAAATATCTACAATATCAAATATGAGTTCACAGATTTATAGCTACACTGACACATGACTCTGCAGACTACTGTTGACTGTTTACTGTTCATTCTTTCCCTAAACAAGCAGAAAACTGATTTGTTGCATTCATTGACATTTCCTGACCTAAATGCAATGCCTTGACCAACTAATAGCGTCAATCATGTCATGTTGCGCTTTCATGAGTAAATATATTGCATCTACAGAGTCATCAATCCCACTGACTTCTTTTTGTTGAGATGCTTTCCAAGCAAGAGCCTGTTGACTGTGTTGAAAGCACAGAAAGCCAATTGTCAGCATTTAAAAAAAAGGGGCCATTGAAAATGATTAGCGTGTGTAGCTCAGACACACAGCTGATTTGTTGCCAATTGTTACGGTGTTGGAATGTTACGAGCTCAAGCAAAACACACTTATCCAGACACTCATCAACACACGAGTCAAAAAGGTGGAAAAAGCATAGAAGAGGACATATATTTGGCCTTTTCATTGAACCAATGATGTATCAATGCTCAAAACACAAAATAAATACATAAAAATGAAATTTCAGTTGATAGAATAGCTTTCTTACCTTTTTATTTTCATGTCAGCCAGTGATTCAAGGGTCCCCACTGCACTATAGCAGCAGTTTGAGGAATTGGGTCCTTTTAAAGTGCTTTGGATGTAGAGACTTCCTGGTGTGACACAATAATGTCTCACTTGCAAGTTGACACAATGACTAGTCCCAGATGTCTTGGTTTTTGTGGTTCAATTGGACATATGTGTTTAGGGAAGGAGGATGAGCAGTTCTGTAGTTTTGCAACAGAAGCAGTTATCTAACACTTATTGTAAGTCGCTTTGGACAAAAGCGTCTGCTAAATGACATGTAATGTAATGTTATGTAACACACTATCTCAATTCATTGCTGCGGGTGAATTGAGCTAATTGAACCATGCATTACAGAATAATTTAGCTACGAGGTTGAATAAGGTCTAAACATTATTTGGATGTCTGTAGCACCATGACTATATCCTTACCTTTGGAGAAAATTGTGAACAGCCATTTTAAAGGTATTTTTGTAGTGCATTTCCGAGAATATCTAATAATATCAAATAAAACTGTTTTTCTATCAAAATACCTCCGTTACCTCCATTATTCCTTTTTTTGTTTTAATTTTCTGCATTTTGAGAATAAAGTTGACATTTCAGGCATTTTGGAGAGTGACTTTATTCTTAACATTTCCATTTTGTTCTTGAAATGGTATTTCATGGTATTTAATTTTTCTATTATGTCTGGGACTTATACTAAAAGTCCGACTTTATTCCTGACATTCAGACTTTATTTTTGAAATACAAAAATACAAAAACATTTCCTCCACTGCCCGTAATACAAACAAGCAGAGTCTTACAAAAGGACAAAATTGTTTGTGAAATCAGAGCAAAAGCTCAGAATTATGTGAAAAACTATTATGTTTCTATTTTTTTCTGAGCGTTAGAGGAGATGCTCCATCTCACTCTGTTATCAGTCCTTTAATTCAAGGCTATAGCCAGAATTAATTTACTTAGCTTAGCACAAAGACAAAGAAGTTTTACGTGAAACGTCTTTTTTTTCCAGATTATGGTGACATGATTAGCTCTTTGGATTATAATGAAACTACTTTCAATAGCAATACAAAATAAATCACCTCCCAGCCCTACCACCCTGAGTGGAGATGCGCGCTATTTATAGGTCATTTACCCATGGTGTATAATACTACTGTCTGAATGAAAAGTCATATGATAATTCATAAAAAGAGCCACATCTCCTCTTTATGCATTACATTTTTAGCCTACATTTATCACATTCACATTTACAAACTACTCATAAAAAAACCCTGTGATGTTATTATGTTGAAATACCATCAGTATGAGGAACTCTGACTCAGAGTAACTAAGCTGAAAATGAAAAGCACAATGAATATAATCAATGGATGTGCTGCTGTGTCTGCTGAGCTTTTACACGCAGGTTTGTTGACAGTGGTGCTACAAGCTCTTTACCACGAAACAAAGCATGGTATTTACTCCACAAGGTCGGTGTCCTTATTCTCTTTCAAAAGAGACCCTTGTCTCTTTTTGTGTACACTGAATGGCATCAGATGTCATGGGAACTCTGGTTTACTTTCAACTTCTTGTATGAAAATGATTTACTGTCCTGTATTATATATTGCTTTCATGATATACTAATTTTTAATTCTGTTTAATGATTTATTAAGATATTTATCTTTAGACGTATTGTGGTGGTTTGATGTGAACATTTATTGGCTCCTGATTGGATAACAGTATAACCATACAATCACATATGTAATTTGGTCCTATGCACAAATATAACCCACAATGTTTTTAAAACCCCTTAGCGGTGACAGGAGAACATGTTGACATAACCAATTGTAACAGTCACTGCTTTAGTAACATTATTAATGTTTTGAAATTGTTGCAGTTTCATACTTTACTTCCTAAAGGTTAGGATAAAAAGTACATGGTTCGACTCTGCAAAAAAGTAAAATACTTGGTCTTAAATAGACAAAGTGATGGAGTTGCGTAAGGAAAAGCATGATGCACGGAAGTAAAGGTATGAAACCTTCCCACCTGTAGTACACCTTGTTGTTCTTTATGCTCCATATCTATCTATAAAGCAAGAAGCGTCCGTGTGTGTGTGTGTGTGTGTGTGAAGATTTCGTATGAGGCTTGCGCATGGCACAAAGGTGTACATCCTTGATTTTGAAGATTTTTGAATTAATTTTTCTAAATATCATCATTATTTACATAGGACGTCTCTTAGGGGAGCTCCGCCCCATTGTGTGATAGGCTTACACCTGGTCAGTAACCCAATTCGCTCTGGATTTCCACGTCTGACTCATCTCATCTGTAAGTCTATTTAGCTTTATTCACTTCTTATGTTGCATTACTATGTAATTCAGGGATGACATTCATGCTGCTTAGCATAATGCTCATAATCATTTGATATTAGATACTTACATGCAATATAGTATATCAGCTAATTGGGTTCATGTTAATGTACTTTTAGTGCAGCTCATTACTGCGTAATGTGCTATCTCGCGATTAGCATGCTAAGCGGAGATTTATGCCCTTTCTTCCGCATCACTTTGATCCATTGGAAACAGTAAAAACAAAACTTTATTAACTGACAGCTAAGCACAGTGGCGGGCGGTGCATTTCACACTTAGGCCTTCAGTGATGTCCAACTTAGTCAATAAATACCTTTCATTTTGCCAGCATTTATAACACCAGGACTGGAGAGTAGTTAGAAACACACTTAAGCACTACTAGGCATTGCATCACCTCAGTTGTTTACAAAATGGGCTATTATCCGGCGCATTTTAAAAATCAACAATACCGCATCAGCAATTAAAACATATCTGATATGCTACTGTCAAAACTTAAAAATAAAAGGGTCTTTAAAATTATCTTTCCAAAAAGTTTTATTAAATGAGTCCACAAAGAATATGCAAGCTTTAACAAGATTGTACAATACATTGCAAAATCGCAGTTTAATATCAGAAAGACACTAACAAGAAGGCCATACTTTGGCAACAGCGACACAATAAACAAGTCTCTTTGTAAAAAAACGTTTTCATGTCAAAACGTGACGTATCACGACTTTCTGTGACCTGTTGCTTTGAGTACAACCACACAGCTGCGCCAATGCGCCAGATTATTTACATACCGTTAACAGTCCCGGCCGGGTGTGACTCTGTTGATCTGCATAGCACTGCCGTGGCTCAAACTACTAAGTATCCATATCCAATCACAGGACGCGTAAATGTCACGTTCAACGTGAGGCCAGCTAGAGGGCCTTACTGACACAACTCGTGATCTGATTGGCTATCGCAACTATCTATCAACTGTATTTGCCCGTTCACTTACAGTGCACAGACGCCCGCATTGTTGATTCTGAAGGCCCGGGCAGATTTCATACAGCCTGGCAACATAAGACAGCTGAATTTTGATTGGATAAAAACTCTAACCTAAAAACAACAGCACTGGAAGGAGCATAATATGACATGAAGAGAATATGAATACTTTTAGATATTTAGGGAAAGAAAATTAAAAATTAAATTAACCTTTATCATAATTATGATCATGATTTCTGGTTATGTTAGGCCAGCAGAGAAGGCCTTGCTGGCCCTGACAGCCCACCACTGGCTAAGCATAATAAGGACGGAAAGATAGCGTTTACGTGTTATTTAAGGTTACACTAGCAAGAGGCATTAGCATTACCTACAAAATACAATCTCACACTATACAAATACAGACTTCCTACGGGCACTGCACTAGTCCTCATAATCGATGAATTATACAACTGGATATGGTGCCGCTGCCCAGCCTTGTATCCAATTTGTTTCCAATGGCCACTTGCAGTATTGAGTCCATAAAGTCCTCTGCAAACCCGAAAAGCATTTTTACCAAAGACCACCACTGTTACACCGGATTTAGCAGCATTGAGCTTTTAGCAGAGGTTATCATTCCCATAAATTTGGGTCATTATGCATCCGTTCAATGGTCGGTCACTGTTTCGTTACATTTCATTATCTCTTTTACTGTTTAAGGTTTATAAATAACTAGTTTGTGGTGAGTTACAGCTAAACACATCATGGTTTGGATTAAAAACGTTACATCACACACATTAGGACATTTAAATGATATAACAATTAGTTACAAGGGTTTATTTTCGCCTTACAATGTAATGCTGTCAAAGGACACAAACTCTGGCCTCCTGAGTGGAATAACTGTGTATAAGGAACCATTCACCACCCCAGCCATCATGTTGCTGGAAAAAAAGACACTTGGAGTCATTTTGGGGGTAGTACAGTCTCCTAATTACTGGTGAACAAATGGACGTAGAACATCAGTTTTCCTTAGGCATTTGAATTTTCCAAGACTGTAAATGTAGCACAGCTATTGCAGCCACTGAAAACAGGAAGCATGCTTTGTGATTCAGCCATTTCCATTTTGAAACTTTGCTCTAAAATTGGTGCTTTCTTTTCCAGACTGTTTCATCACCTTCCTCCAGTTGCGTGTGTGGAGACTGTTGAATACCTTCACAAAGGATTTCACAATGCGGCAGTAGTCTTAAACCTATTTTTGACAGTATATCAACGTAGTCTTTCAACTTTTCAAAGGGTTTCTGTAGCTCTGATATCGTGCTGAGGAACATAAAACCCTGGTGCAGGCTAAGGATAATCTTGTTTCATTGACTTTAAATTATTTATTTATTTATTTGTGTACATGGTGAGATATACACTTTGGGGTCGTCCTTCTCATTTCTTGGCACCATTTTACACATCAAATAACAATAATGTGTGGGATAGACTGGAGTTGGAAAATACAGCTTATCAGATGTGTTTTGCTTCATGCAGGATACACTGGAAGAGACTCTCTGTGTCTGTCTGCTCCATAACTGGGTGAAGCATAAAATTTAATTTTGCTGGTTGATGTGCAAGGATGCAACTCATTACAAGGCCAGTTGTCTGCACACAAAAGGACAATTCAAAGCAACATTGTGTGTTCTCTCCCCAGGATAATGAGTTATTCACAGGATCTAAAGCAGAATAGTACAGATGGTGCTTCCTCTTCCAAATGATCTGTCCCATCAATGTGTGGTCTCGGACTGCACAATACCACCAGCTGTGCTTTGTTGAACTCTTGTATCTGGTCATTTTGATATTATTCAGTTACGGGAAAGGAACTATTGCATTATTTTTGATTATCTGCTTAAATTCTTTTATTAATGTATGCTATATATTTTGGATTAATAAATCAACAATTATTACATCAAATGGAAACTAGAACAGACTTTACAGAAAATGTGCATGTGAACACACACACACTGTAAAAGTGTTGACAGACAGGTTACCGTTGACGACACAGCACAATAAATCAGCAGCATGTATGACAGTTATTAGTCAAACAGTTGTTAACAGAGTTATTATATTCATGACCATTGACTTCTGTTCCTACCTGTACAAGTCATACCATACGATCATGCAGGGCATTTCCTAAATTGACTCCCCTGATGTGGACACTACGATTTGTTTTCCCCTCAGCCGTCACCCTCTTGAACACTAAACAGAGGTGACCCACCTACTGTCCTGTAATCTGCCCACATTAATGACTGTTTTTGACTATTTATGACTATTTATTACCATCCATTCATCTACATGCACTGCTGCTTTACTGTAAATTCTTTACTGTATATATTTCTATAACATATTCATTCACTGTATATATCCTATAGCATATTCAATTCATACCTGCACTATATTTATACACTGTGTTCATATGTAAATACCTTGCACTTTACTACTCTGCACTTCTGGTTAGATGCTAAACTACATTTCGTTGTCCTAGTACTTGTACTCTGACAATATGTCAGAGAAAGTGTTTTTCCAGTCAGAATGGAGGAAAAGACCGGAACCGCTAGGCTAATTTATGCAGTGTAAAATGCCATGGGTTTAAGCTAACTGTAGCAGTATGTCATCCATCTTGGCCAAGAACTAAGGAATTTACTGCTCAGCCCACTGATCCATCCATCCATCCATCCATCCACACAATGGCCAAATAATTTCACACAGTAACACCAGTCTTCACACTTTTTTCCCCGTTCTAATAGTAGACCGACGCCTTTCTTTTAATTCAGTTTGAAAGTCTTGTTAAAATGATATATATTTTATTTCCATTACAAGATTAGCCTGGGATGGAAAAATGATCAGCTGACTCTGTGTCTACTTGTTGTTACTGAGACAGAGGAAAAAGACTCCATCAATTATGGGAACAGAAGAGATACAAGACGAGGAGAGGAGAGGAGAGGAGAGAAGAGAGAAAAAGAAAGGGACAAGGTAATACAGATTAGAGAGGGAGAGCAGGTGTCCACTGTGCCCACAATAGGATTAATTTAGTTTTTTCATTTTTTATTGTGACTAAAATATCCCAGTGCTGTTCAACACAAACAAAATCTGACCCTGATCAAATTCAAACAACATCATTACCACGGAGATATACTTTATATGTACTTTGATAATTATGTTACCTGTAGGCTTAATTTGACAGCAAACACCTTGCAAAATTATAGTGTAAGTATTATTATATACAGTACTTAACAAATTTATTGGACAGCAGTTTATGCCACAGCTGTCCTAAATTAACAGCATTAGTAATTACCAAAATCCTGTTTTATGTACCTGTAATGGTTAATACACCAGTATGTATAAACTCTTTAACCCAAATTATATTTTCAATGCTAAAATATAATTATTATTGTTATCCATGAATTTTCAAGTTTACTGTTTTACAAAAAAATTTTTTTTAAATAATAAAGAACATTATTTTTTGATTAAGATGTCAAATATAGTTATTTACTTGAATTCCTGAACAGAAAAATTAGTATTAATAGTTGAATGTTATGCTTGATTCATTTCTGACTTCTCAGAGAAGCTCAGTGAGTCGGCTTAAATTTGTGTATAAAAAGATGAATTCAGTTTGTTTGCCAAATAAATAAATAATTTTAGTTTTAAACAAGCTTTTAAAAGATTTCTAAAATATTTACGTTTTCTCGTTTTTATGAGAGGTGGCCTAATAAATGTGTTAAGCAACTGTAACTTAATTTTTCCTATTTTTATGTTCTGTTTGAGGGACATTTCTATTTCCATTTCTATCCAGAATTATGCAAACTCAAACACAAAAATTATATAAAGAAATGTAATTTAACTAAACTATTTTAATTCACTTTAACCTGATTCAACCTGATGATCATGTGCTACTGCTACAGATAATTTATGCTTGCGTACTACTGTTATACGAAATTTCCTTCCAAGAAGTCTTAAAACGCACATATTTAGGCCAGGAAAATCAAAATTTGTTTGGTGGGGGCATGCCCCTGAACCATCTGGCAAGCTCAGTTTTTGGACCTGAGTATTTCTCAAGCCCTGCAGAAGGTTGTGGTGTGGAACACATTGGGGGCCAATATTGGGGTATGGGTATGAATTTGGGCTCTAACTTCTTCAAATGAAAAAGTTCAAGAGAACAAGAACTAACAAGTAATTTGTTCCAAATAATTCAAACAAACCCACAAGGCCTTTTTGTATATATAACTAAGAGAACAATAATAGCCTTGTGTACTGATGAGCCTTGTAATAGGTTAGAATGCATTTTTCAGAACATCCCCTGCTGGAGTATGAAGCACATTACTCAAGTCTGTTGCACTTACAGATGAATTTGAAAATAATTACAGAAAATATAAATACACAGGGTTTTTCCCCCTCTAAAATTACACAGCTGTTTAAATTATGTCATATATCAGTAATAGAGGCCAACAGCAAGTTTCAAAATTTGAAATAATAATATTTTAACCATCCAATGTAGACTGACCATGAGCTATGTACAATTGTATATGCTCCTTTGGAAGTCTGCATGAAATAAACATGTTTTAAAGAAAAAGTTTGAATTGGTTATGTATGTTATATGGTAGGAGCTCACTTATAGATGAAGAGTTTTACAATGAAGTGTATGAAAAAATATTTAGATAAAAGCTATGTACAAACAGTGCAAGGTAGAAATACTATACAACAATAATGAAAGAGAATACTACACAGAGTTAAGTGACAGTGCTGTAATGTATCGTGAGTACAAAGTGAGCAATGTTGATAGTATGTAATGAGTAAGTTAGAACATGAAAAAAACATTGTTGCACATGAAGATGAGTAGTGTGGAAAACTATTGCACACATGGATAAATATAGTCTGGGATAACATGTTAGTGTGGCCCCACAGTGCAAGTCACACTAACATGGAGAGTGAATGTGGCTGGGGGCTGTGTGGGGGGGTGGTGAGGGTAGGGATCGCTGCTGCATGTTCAGCAATGTTACAGCATTGGGGTAGAAGCTGTTCTTTAGTCTGAACGTGTGCATACAAAGTTTTGTACCGCTTGCCAGACAGTAGAGGGGTGAAGAAGTTGTGGCCAGGGTGGGTCAGGTCCATAGACTGTATAAATAATGGACATAGTCACCGTGACGTCACCCATTGGTTTGTGGACTGCCCGTTGGAAGCATCGAGTTCAGCGTTACACTCGTCACCATCTTGTTTCCGATACGGGGAGCAGACCATATTTGGGCTGTGGAGGAGCGAGAGGGATCTGACGACACTGACTACAGCCTCTCTACACCTCAACCTGACTGAGCAAAGCTGCTGCTAATTCATATTAACCTTAACTGGAGCATTAACTGGGATGTTCATTTTGGCTAGCAAAAAAACAAAAACAAAATGTACAGTACTTACCTCAGAAAACTGAACAGCGACTCCTTGGAGTGTCTGTTAGTCCAACCAAACTCTGAACAAGACATATTTAATGAACAAAACGTTCAAATAAACTGTCATTAAGTGAAAATACAATGTGAAAGGGTCAAAGTTATGAGACCAAATGTCCTTTTTTTATATCTATATGATGTTATATATAACTTTATTGACACGTTGCCGTAGATACGCATTGCTCTGCTTCTCTCCTGATGATGGCTCGCCTTGTCAGTGACCTGTCAATCAAAGGTAGCCATGCACCAAGTCATACGATTCTTTATCTTCTATTTTCTTTTAGATGGGGCCATTATTTGAACTACTAACATGAAATTCTCTTGAATATTTTTTTTACTAGCGATTGAGACCATAGTGTTGTCTTAAAAAAAAATTCAGAGGTAATAAATCAAGTGAGAAGTTTCCTCATTTTGCATTGAAATTAATGGACAGAAATGTTTTTGCTGCCAAACTTAGCACCCCCTACTGGAATTTTTCAGTAGAATGCATCTTAAGGCACTTCCTGGTTTGCCTCCCTGCTCAGACCTGGAGGTTGCCGCCTGGTCGGGTCTTTGGAACAGTTACAATACCCATAATCCTAAAGTGTAAAAGCAGCATCCCTGATTGGCCAAATTTAGAAATGTTTACAGCACCCGCAAAACCTAACAAGGTCTAGTGATTTAACCAACTTCACTGTAACTGTTGCCAAATTGGTGACCTTGCCGCCAGATTTAGCAACTTTTCCTCTTGGCAACTTTATTTACCAAGAGCGACTAGTGACAAATTTAGTGACTTTTTCAGGCCTTTTGGGGAAAAAGCAAGAATGTAATATATACCCATGTGTGAGGCTGACCCCTCTGAGTAATTGCAGTCCACGACTCTTTGGGCTTCGGCAGGCAGGACGATGCTGCTTGCAATCGGAAGCTCCACTGCTAACTCAGAGTGCTGCTAGTGAGCCTGCTACTACTTATTCTATCGAGTTGTCACAGATATAGTGGCCGAATAGTCTCCATCAACGAGAGCTGAGTGAGCTGGGTAGCACGGACTCTAGTAAAGAAATTAGTAAAGAAGTCATGCATGCGCCATGACTTATTGGCAACACTGTTCACTTCTACCATTGAGCTCTATTGTTATCGTTAATGTTACACAGAACAACTACACTTCATTTTCTGATATGCAAAACTATCATTAGCTTTGCATCAACATTTATTGGCTTTGCGATCATGGACAGTAGTAGATGACCAAGGCAGCAACAAAATCCTAGTGTGTCAGAAATGCAGGAATTAACTAACTAACTAACTAACTAACTCAACTGTCCATTTAATACAAAGACTGTGGTTCTTTCTACTTCATTCTTGGTTATCCAATACTTTATATGCCTCCATCTTTATCACTGCAACTCAGTCCAAGTCCATCGAAGCCTTCCACTGCATGTTTCCTATTGGCTATAAAATTGAACTGAAAATCCAGCTGTTCATCTACAACGAATAATGATCATGCCCTTGTTTACAATGGTGTTGTTTTGTTCTGTCCTGAGATCATGCCTTACTTCTTTCCTTTCCATGAATGTCTATGTGCCTTGGGTTAAGGTTTTAAAAGCTACACAAATCAAGTTAATAATGTAATTTAGCGTCAGGTTTATAGTTCACATGTATGACCTCAATGGCACAGTTGTGTTGTGCTGTTTCATCCTTGTTTCATTGGAAAAAAAAGTTATTTTCCTGTCATTGTTTACGGGTTAGTCACATGTTTCCAAATCCATAAATGTCTGCTGTATATGACGGAGCAGAGTTCAATTCATAGTCAAGCATGACTTCAGGGCCTGTGTATAGCTAGACATCAACTGTTGTAACCATGACGGAGGACAAAGATAGCAAGGGAACGTAAATCATAAACAACAAAAGATATTTTAAAAAGTATATGTTCTCTCTCATTCATTGCCCCAGGGACAGTTTTCCCTTTTATATCTGGATGTTTGGGGTTCAGAGTCAGACAGGCTGCATGTCCTTGGAGTTTATAGAGGGTAGACAACCATGCAGCTGGAAGCCATGCCAGTGATCAACTCAAAGGCTGTGTGTGGCTGCTTGGCAGTTCCAGGAATCCCAGAGAAAATGTGGTTCATTGTGGTGAATATCTGCTGCTAAAAAGCACATAAATAGGGTTAAAAATTCAGCCCATATGTGTTTTTCCTGGTGGCTTTTTCCACTATTGCTATAGCTAAAAATGTTCACTAGAGGGTGCCAAATACAAATTATATGCCAACCAATTTCAGTGTCAACTTCACTTTGAACGCTTTTTATTCCAATAAAATATGAAGGAAAATAAAACCTGTTTTTCAAAGCAGGATTCGTCTCCTTTCAGATTATGAAATTAAGCTTTGTTGTGTTGATGTAAAATTATAAGGGAGTTTTTTTTCCTTGGGACCTCTCATAAAAAGTTCTCACTAAAAGTGTAAAATTACAGTTTCATACAAGAAAGAAGGGATAAAATAAAATAATTTAGAAAATAAAAGGGCATTGAGCGTAGACCTCCACCGAGACATGCCATATCTGCCCCATGATTTCAATCCACATTAAAATTGAATGGGTTCTTTCTTGGGCCATGCTACACCCGTAAACCAAGTGTCATGAAAATCAGCCCTGCAATTTTTCAAACAAACGAACATAACAGAGAAGGTAACCTGCCTGGTGGAAGTAAAACAGAGAAGCTGTCTGAACCTCTTCATTCTGCACTCAAAGCTTGCACAACACATTTCCTCCACAAGGTGGTACTCTAACAGCCAGTAAAGGCAGTTTCACACACTGCTGACAAGTGGCCTCAGTACCCTGGTGAGTGAAATAGAGGTAAGGGCATTTATGTGGAGCATTGAAATAGAGTGTCACATGGTATATAAGATATGTTTGTTAAATGTACCTTGTGAAATGCTATTTAAAGAATATCTGAAAAGACTGCAGCTTTTAACGGGGGTGTGCATTTAGAACACTAATTCAGCAGCAATCAGCTATTTATTATGTGAAGATATTGGGGAGCAATAGGGTCCTGACCATAGAATAAAGTCAAACTCCCCACTACATGAGTGTTTCTCATACGGTACTGCTCTAAAATGCTTTAATCCCTGATCCACATCGTTGATGTGGAAGTTGCCCCTTAGTGTTAGTTTTGTCCCCACTGTTGGCATTTTAAGAACTTTGTATTAGCACCGTTAGTTACTAGCCGCAGTCATGTTGAGAGCTGTGTGCAGGTAATCGACATTAATTAATTTCTTAACCAATTATTCGAATGTAGGTCGTGGGGTGCTGGAGCCAATCCCTGCTGACATTGGGCAAGAAGCGGGGTACACCCTCAATAGGTAGCCAGACTATCATAGGGCCGACACAAAGAGACAAACAACCATTCACACTCTCATTTACTCTTACAGGCAATTTAGTGTCACCAATTAAAATTAAGCTGCATGATTTTGGACTGTGAGAGGAAGCCGGAGGACCCAGAGAGAACCCACACTGACACAAGGAGAACATGCCATCTCCCTTGAACATTATGAAATACTTAGAAATAAAAACATAAAAAAGCCAAAAAAATAATAATAATTATTGTACAATTACAAAAAAAAGGAAATGTGTAAACAAGGCTAAGAAAGGTTTAACCACAGAATGTTACTTTGTCAGATCTGTAATGTTTCCTTGTTCTGACTGCCCTCACCCTCAAAAAATAATTGTTTTGTAGCCCAAAAAAACACTTTAAACCTCTAGCAGCCATAGTAATGACAGCAGCAAAGTAGGAAGTCAGGTGACTGGCAAAGTCCACATAGGGAGGACTGTGTAAAACATTACAATCAAAACTATGTCAAGTACTTATTTTAACCCAAACTATTGTCTTTTCCTAAACCTAACCAAGTAGTTTTGGGGCCAAATCTAACAAAGAACGTTAAAAGCATGGTGATTTGATTTTACAGCCGTGTGATGTTTAACACTACCACATGCAACCATTTCAAGACATTAAATAGAATAGTCAATAGAAAACTATGTCGCTGTGAGGATGTGTTGTCTGGTTGGTTTCACTTTTTACAAGTGATGAATCCTTACTCAGCTTCCTGATGATGTTCAGGGTCATTCCAGCTGTGTCCTGATAATTCCGAAACCTAGAAAAGGTTTCAATTCTCTCACAATGTGATCACATTCAATTTGAGATAAGCAGCCAAAGGAAAAGTCAAAGTCACGAGACTTGACTGCCTGGAAACCACACGTCTCAGTACAGTACTCCTACACACCCTGTGCAGTCTGCCCTTTAGTTCTCACTGCATGATGATAACCTAATTACACCAAGACAACGTGAGGAGGAAGGACACTTCAGGACACCAGCTCAAGGTCCTCTCAGCAGCTACCAGGCAAAGTCACTCGGGACAACACACATCACCTTCCACGCATGACCAGTCCTGAAAACACCTTGTTATTCAGAATCTTTTGAATCTGTAGATGAAGGGAAAGGTATCAGGGACTGACACATGCTTACTTGATAAAACAGAATATTATAAGAACGCTGCTTGAATGTCTATTAAAAGAGGATTTTTTTTGAGCTGGTATCCTTGATTTCACATACAGTGTGCCTCAGATTGAGCTGAATATTGGAACAAAGCGCATTGTTTACAGGATAAGCCCCCAGGAAAGTCCTCCAGACAAGACATTAAACCCTTTAATGGTTTTCTCTTGAGCACATTTTGGTATCTCCATATCTAGCTGAGCTGAAGTATACACCCTGCAGTTTTCACAACCAGATGCTTTCAAATGGCTTCAGTCCAAGAAGTCTTGGCATGTGTGTTAATGCTCTTTAGTTTCAAAGGGTTTGCTCATTATAAATGTTAGTTCCTGTGATGAATTGAATGTTACTATGTTTGATATTTTTAAATATTCAACATCATAAAATTGAGGAAAAATAACATGTGGAAACTTTATGTTGATCACTAGAGATGGGGCGACTTCTGCCTTGGAGGTTTATTTTAAAGGGTGGAGAAAACATTATTTTCTTGTGTTTTAATATAAGTCAGTGATGGGCGGTTTGTAGAAAACCACACAAAGAGGATCAAAGATGTGGCTGTAAGAAATGTTGCACCAACACACAGATGAGCCAGTCGGACAGTTCAACAGAAGTTGCACGGGATATTATATGACTTATACTTACGTCTATGGTAGGTCATAAGTAATGTTTCAATGTGTAAAATGTTTTATTAATTTGGTTTTAGATAAGGAAACATTGCAATAGTTAGAATAGCCACAAACATACTGATGACCCATAACTACTAGCTAGCTTGTAGCTCCTGTGGTCCAGGGAGTAAACCTGGAAGCTAGAACACTTTTTTGGCATATACACCAGAAGAGCATTTCTCATTGAACCGATCTTTGGGTCCAGAATCCAGTTCTTATAATACATCCATCTGGACAATCCATTTTAGCATTAACCACTAAGAACACCTACAAAATGGCTTTTTGTCATTGTTAGGCCAGATACTTGCATAATGGTGACAATCATAGCAAGACATTAAAATACAACAATTAGTGTCCCCAGCCCCTCAACACTTACTAAGTGTTGTTAAAGAAAAGCTGATGTAACACAGACATGCCCCTGTCTCAACTTTTTCGGAACATGTTGCAGGCATCAAATTCAGAATGAGTGCATATTTACAATAAACGAAGACGTTTATCTGTTTTAACATTAAATATGTTGTCTTTGATTGCAGTTTTCAATTGAAAATTAGCATTCGGTTTTATTTGCTTTTTACACAACGTCCCAGCTTTTTGGGAATTGCAGTTGTGCATGAATGTATTCTGATTTCATGGGAATTTAACATGTCACTGCACATGGATTTTGGGTTGTATCAAGAATATTTAACATATTATATATTTCTTCACCCAGTTTTCAAGAAAATGATCATGATTTTTTACATTAAGATGCGGGGGAGGGGTAACACATGATGAAGAAGTGCTTCATTCACTCACCATGACCTGGAAAATACTAAAGACACTGAAATGGCCAAGCTATCAAGAAGAATGAAGACTGGTGGTAGAGGGACAACAGCACAACAGCTGACCTGCTTAGAGGTCTGATGAGAGGATGAGATGTGATGGATGGGTCAGTGCTCACTTATTGTTGATGGCACTTATTGTCATCCATCTTTTGTTTATGTCAAGCTATTCATGAAGGCATAAAGTTTGCTTTAAATGGAAGCATGAAAGTTGGTAAGAGTTAATGTCTGTCAAAACACAAAAGGAAGATGACATTACCAGTCCATCAAGGTCAAGGCTGATGGGAGAGGGTGCAGAGTTAATCTGTCCTGGAGGGGGTGGGGGCAAACTGCAACTAAAGACTCACAAGACAGGATGCACATTGACAATGGGCCAATGACTGTGAGACAGTGTGTCAGTCAGGGGCCGCTCTCAGGAGGGTAGACCTCTCCATGTTAACATCTGTTCCAAAGCACAACATAATCCCCTTGTACTTAAAATTCATCGTTTCCTCCATCTGCACAAACAAAGACCCCCACTTAGACTGTTTGCATTCTATGTTAGTTTGAGTTGTTTAACTAGAGCAAAAAAATTGTGATTGGTATTTTTTTTTTCCATTAAATAAACAACAAACATTTCTTATAATTTTCTTAGATATAAAAAATCTCAACTAAGGCACATTTGGATAAAACTGGATTATTTTCTGTGCATATCTTTCTGTACTTAAAATGTTTGTTTACACTGTGTAAGACAATTCCCAGAGAATACTATACTATATTTTATTCTTATGCTGTCTTTGCATTATCATAATGAGAGTATATCTTTTATGAAGTGTCATCAGAACAATAGCTAGTGGGCTAATCTCAGTGGGAGCTGAGGCCAGGCAGAGATTTGGTGTGCATGAGGGGGAGTGGGGGTACTTGGTGCACACATGGCACCGGGGTGAGCCTAATCACAGGCTCGCAGAAATCCTCACAAATGGGGAGGGGGATGGGGGCCGTCCCTGGGGTGACTCATTTAGACTTCGAAGAAAGCATTTTGTTCCAGTAACACAACTGGCGCTTGCCTAGACATGAAGATTCATTTACTTTTTTTGTTGCACAGCTGAGATAGCCGAGGAGACGTCACCTTGTAGCCACCCTGACGCTTTGTTCAACTGGTTTATAATAAACTGGACAGTTTCATTCCTCCCATTTCCTTGCTGCTGCAGTTTCTGTGGATTACTGAGCTTTTCCATTGTTCAGCCTGTCATGAACCCACAACAGTGTGGCACTCCTTTCCTTCCCCTCACAGTGTAGTCACTGGAAAATCTACAATGTGTCTAAATGTTACATATAGTGTTTCAACAAACCTGTGAAGCCATTCTTGTATCTCACAATCAACTTCAAAGTTGACACTTTTCTTGGTACCTTTTATATATATATATATATATATATATATATATATATATATATAGATAGATAGATAGATAGATAGATAGATAGATAGATAGATAGATAGATAGATAGATAGATAGATAGATAGATAGTTTATTATGATTATGTTTGTTAGTTATGTTAGTTAACGTATTAACTTTCTCTTCAAATAAGCCAGTATTGACTTGGTTTCACACAGGGACACAAGCAGCAGTCATCTTCAAGATTCAAGAGATTTATTGTCACATGCAAGTAAAAACACATGGTTTATACAGGAATAAAATACTTACTTTGCCCAACTCCCTTTGCAACAGTACAACAATAAGAAAAACTAATATAAATGTCAAGTTCAGTTGAAAACTTGAAATTACAACAAAACAGAAACTTGAGTTGAGTAATAAGCTGCTCTGTGCCTCACAGTTACCGTTAAAGTGACTGTACAGTGGTAGCTACTGATTGAGTGTGGGGGAGAGTGGTGAAAGTTGTATTGTTCAAGAGCCTAATGGTTATCTGCCTAATAGTTTATTTGACTCATCCATCCATCCTGACCTCCTCCCTACATCACCTGGCTTCCTTCTTTGCCCTCGTCACAATTACCACGGCTAGTAGAGTTTGCGGCTAACAATCAATGTAAATATGAGTCCTAATAAGCTTCATGTACAAACAACCTCTGGGGTTTGTTTGGGGGGAAGACAGTCTCCTCTGTAGAGCTGTAGTCTGGTTATTAATTCTCTGTGGGTTTGTCATTAAGAGAGACCCTTTTACATTACACATAGTCATTTGAGCCATTGCTAACACACAAATATTGATTGATAGAATACTTTAAGCTATGCAAATCAGAGGTTGTAAGGCCTTTCCACTACCCTAAACTCCTTCTCAAACTGATTTTAAATAAATTTGCCCTTAACTGAACGATAAATGAATAAAGTAATTACGTTGAGAAAGTGTATCCCACAGCCTCTGCTTCCATTGTGTATATTTCCTCCAAAGAACACAAATCAGAAAAAAACATAATTACATTTTTAATTAATTTATATTGTCAGTGTTGACGCAGCAGAGAGCGCTCCTCTGCTGGCCAGCAGCCGCGCACTGAAGCAGCATCAGAGGGAAATGCATGTGTCCCATCCTGACTGTGTGGACGGCAGCGGAGCGCAGGAGGCGGGGAGAGAGTGGATGGATGGGACTGTCTGTGTGGAGTGAGTGCGGGAGACAAGGTTATTATGCCGAACAGGCAGCCGCTTCCCTCCTGGACTTTTCAGCCGATTAACTCTGCAGAACCAACTCTTCATCCAACGTTATATTCTTATAATTTCATTACAAAGTCGATTTCTTTTTCCTTTTTTTTTTTTTAAAGAGAGAGGTGGATTTATTTGACTGACCGGTGCCGGCTCTGACGCTCCGCGCACAGACAATAAGTGAGCGATCTGATCACAACAAAAGGTGAGACACATTTCATTTCCATACAAACAGAACCATGTGGAGTTTATTTTTCATTTTTTTATTTTTTGTTTGAAAACAATTTCCGGTTTGGTGGTCACCTGTACTATCTGGCAGCCACACGGTTGATTTTTTATCTTGCATTTTTAATAACTTGCACACTTATTGCGCTTATTTTGCACTTTAAAATGCATATTTGCGTCATTTGTAGCCTTTAAATGCCCTTTCTATGCAGTATTTATATGTAGAAACATATTTTGTGGTTATTTCTCACTCCATCCATCCAAAACACCCTCATTTGCTTTTAGTTTGATGGATCCACACCTCCTCCTGTAAGGTGACATACAGCTTAAATATCTTTAACATGACTTCTGCTGTCTGAATATCAGCTGTGGTGAACTGTTGACATGTCAACATGAGTGCTTTGCTGGTCAGAAACTTGACTTCACCTGAGTTGCTCGTGGTTATTTGGACAGATGAAGCACATCAAAGGGTGATTCTGGGCCACATTATGGCACTTATAACTGAAAGGATTTTAGAAAAAATTGTATTTCTGCACTGTTTTTATGGTAAAATCTTTGTGTTTTGGCTCTGTGGTCAGCTGGCCTGCTCTCCTCTGTGTGAATATCCTGTTTCCTGGACTAAACAAACAATGGGGAGGCAGGCATGGCAGGGATATGATATCCTGTGTGTGTGTGTGTGTAGTGCTGGGGTTGGCAAAACAGGGTGAATACTTTCATATATAGCTCTTAAAATATATTTCATACATAAAAAGTAATGTGGACTGACAAATGAGGAAACCCAGTGACACGAGTCGTGTGCAGCACAAAAGCACAGGTCTAGTTTGTATAGGTGACATATTGAATTTGTGCCTCATGAGAGCAACATGTGCTCTTTCTCTCTTTCTGACACACACACACACACACACACAGACAAACTGCACAGGCAGCGCTGCTTTGTGTTGACTTTAGTCTGGGATGTTCAGCTGCTTTAAATGGGGTCAGCGCTTCCGATTCAATAAAGCTATTAACCCTCACAGAATATTCCAACGCCTCAGCTTGGCACGGATACGAGTTATTTGCCAATCAGGGTCCATTAACGAATTTATCTGTACAAGGCGGTCTTTGAAAGAGTAAACAAGACTAAACACCACATCCATTCAACCTGAGCAGTGTGACCTGAGCCAGAGATGTGTTCCCACCTCTACTTAACGCCCCTGTTTTGTGTAAAAAGTTGTTCATCAGCATTTTTCTTGTCCTTTCCCACACATCTTCATTATTACACTCTTCACAGAGCTTTGAATGAGAGCACTTGCCAGTTAGGCTATGTGATACTGTTGTCATACAGGTTTGTACAATTCAACACTTCTGCTAGAAAACAAGTTCCTGTCCGACTGGTTCTGACAGCAGATCACCTCAGCTCAGAAAGATCAAACTCTTGATCAAAGTCTGGTATGTGACAGGTGTACATAGGAGTCCTAGAGAGTTTAATCAACCCACTTTACACATGCTTTATTTACATTCAGGTAACAGTATGAGTCGTATCAAAATCATGAAAGCTTTTTCAACGGGAGTTTGACAGGAATTTAATGGGACAAAGTCCTCTGCATGCAGTTTGTTCGGAATAAAACAAAAGAGACACAGACACTAAAAAACATTACATAAAAACATAAAAGGGTATTTCATTGATTATTATTGCACTTACATAAAGTCACAAGGGACAGATTAAAAAGAATTAATAAAAAGTGAAACAGCAAAGGGCAGGAAATCCTGACTTTAAGCCTTGCTACGAGTTAAGCTGCAAAACCCAGTCTCCTAAATATTATGCTGCCATACAAAGAAACTGTATTGTCAATTACATTTCTAGGAAAACACATTTTCTCCACGATTACAGTCCCATTTCTATGGTAACGCTGTGATTTGAAACAAAATTACTTGGTTAGGTTTAGGTAAAGACCGTGGTTTGGGTTAAAATAAGTATGTTTGTTACATAACTTCAGTCTGACATAAGCATGGATGAATTATTGAATGCACCTGAATGGACCAAAGTGTCAGGGGCCCCACCTGCAAAAAGTCACTCAAAGGGCACCTAACAACCACATACTGATGCAAAATGAAAACAAAGAAACACAAAACAACTACAAAAAGATGCAAAACAGCTGTGAAGAGACACATGTAGACCACAAAGAGACTCACAATGACTATGAAAAGGGGGAAAACAACTACAAATACTCAAATATACTACAAAAAGAGGCAAAAACAACTACAGACAAAAAATTCAAAAAGGATACAAAACCACAGAGAGACACATAATGACTACAAAAGACATTAAACAACAAAAAAAGGGCTAAACAAATATAAAGTCTGTGTGTCTTTTTCCTATGTGGGACAGATGGTGGGGCCTTTTGCACGTCTGTACCATGCCTGGGGTACAGACATGCATTACGTAAGCAAGTAAAAATAAGTCAACGTTAACTTTTGGTTTAACACATGAACAGTGGTCTCCTGAATAACAGTCCTGTGTTTGTTTGACCCATCTGTCCATCCCGACCACATCCCTACACAGACCTAAGCAGGCTTTGATTAGAAACGTATTTGTCATATGTCAAAAACAAATGGAATATGTGAGAAATGTAGTTGAATGAAATTTTGTGGTGTGGGAACAGAATTTTTAGGAGACCAGACAAAAAAAAGCTGTTATGACATCATCAGGGTAAGATTTTGCCCCCGTCCAGAGCCCCAAAGGACAACTCTCTGTAAAATTGGTGGAGCGCCCCTTTAAAGCAGGACTGCATAACTTTTGCTGAAGAGCAGCCACTGCTAATGCTAAAGTCCCATTAGCCAAACAGTAGTTCAGTACTAAGCTATTGCAAGAGTAGGCCAAGTGGAAAATAAAAGTTAGACAATTGCTTTCACTGACAGAAAATCCAAGCAAAAACACATCACATTACTTGTGCAAGGCAAAAAACAATAGATCAACGAGTTCATAGCTGTTGTCAGAAGTGTGAAACATGGAGGTTGTGGATTGGCCCTTTAATGTATGTAAACAGGTTCGCTGCTTGAGGACTAATACGGTGTGAGGCACTGGAGTGTTTTCTGGATAACGTGTTTGTGGGTCAACAGTGATCAATAGGTTTAGCAGTGGAAATCGATGATCCAGTCCAGAGGGGACATCTAAATGAAGAGGCTGGGGCCTCGCTTGTTGAATATGTTTAGCGAAATGATTTAGTCTGAGAAGTTTCATCAGAAATGTCTCAGTGTTTGCTGTAAATGTCCCCAATGTTTCCACTTCACTTCTGTAACATAATCACTGCAAACATGGTTCACACTGAAAGTTGTGTCAACAGGAATCTGTTCCTCATTGGCTGTGAACCAACTCAGCAGAGTACAGGCACTACATCTCTTTTCCTTGTTTCATGTCTGCTTTGTCCCCTCAGACAGGACATCCTGAGTCAAACAAAGAGTCTAGCCCTTAGTTTCACGTGTTAAACACAGACATTGTGAAACATCCCGCGTTCATTGTGTGTTGCAGAATTTTACGATTCTTGTTTACAAGAAATACCGCGTGCAGAGAGTTTTATGAGACTGTTGACTTTTGTTTGATTTTGAGGGATTTGGCTCTTTAATGTGGCGCTGTAGTGGATAATATTGTTAAGGGTTGGTTTGTGTGTTTATTCCCCTTCAGAATACAGCAGAAAACACAAGCATCAGCCCTGGAGAGTGGCTCTCAGCTGGTTTCTAATTCCTCTGGGAGCTGGTTTCCATATCATTTAGATGAAAGAGCATTAAAACAAGCTCCATTCTGTTTAACGACAGACACTTGCCAGTTTGTGGACAAATTCAACTCAAAATGCAGCACTCAAACCCACCTCCTTATGAATTATTTAAAGAAAGGACATAAGGATGGATTTATAGGTTAGCCATGTGTGTCAGTGGCTATTGACCCGAGCACTTCAGAGTAAAAGCCATCCCCGGGGATGTTGGTGGGAAATTAATCACAATTCCAACAGTGTGTGCTTTATGCCAGTACAACAACCATTACCAATTAGGTTGGTTATAAATCATCATTTACACATCATGGGGACAACTGTTTTATTGAAAATTATGGACAGAAAGCAAATAATAACTTAACCATTCGCTCAACAGTATGTCATGTAGTTTGCTTAATTTGTCTTGACAGGAATGGTACATTTATAAAAAAGAAATGACAACAATGTAATGTTACAAGACAACACTAGAAACTTATAACAGATATAAGCATGTCCTTGAGGTTAAAAAATATACAACAAACTTTCAACAACAAATACGTTTTAAAAGAAATATATAACGACTACGAGATCTGTATCTTCTAACTAAATAAGGAGTAAATGTTAAATAACATGTATGGCAAGCTGCAAAATTTCATTAGTTTTCCGCCAAAATATCGGATCTTGCAACACAATATTTTCTTTAATGCTTTAAAGCTTTATTATACTTTTCATGATTGTGTTTAGGCATTTGCAGCACTTGATTAAGGTTAGGGAAAGGAAAATGTCTAACTTCAGGCACAAGACATTGCCTGTCAGTTACCATTTAACCAAAAGCACAATCTTTCCCACACCAATAAAAGAGCTTTCATTCCACCTCCTGATCCGTTCTGAACATGCACGGGTTGCATGAAACAAATATGGCGACGGACATAAAATAAGATGGTGAGTTAGTTGTCCATTAGACCATTAGATGTCATGCTGGTGGTGACGGAATATTGGGTTGAGGGCACAAAGTGCTGAGGAAACAAAGTGCTTAGGAAACATATGGCCAAAGGAATATTGGGCTGAGGGAATATAGGACTGAAGGAATATAGGACTGAGGGAATACTGGGTTTAGGGAATATAGGGCTGAAGGAATAAAGGGCTGAGGGAATATAGGGCTGAAGGAATATTTGGCTGAGGGAATATAGGGCTGAAGGAATATAGGGCTGGAGGAATAAAGGGCTGAGGGAACATTGGGCTGAGGGAATATAGGACTGAGGTAATACTGGGTTTAGGGAATATAGGGTTGAGGGAATATAGGGCTGAAGGAATATTTGGCTGAGGGAATATAGGGCTGAAGGAATGTAGGATTGAGGGAATATAGGGCAGAGGGAATGAAGGGATGATGAGACATTGGTCTGAGGGAATATAGGATTGAGGGAATATAGGATTGAGGGAATATAGGGTTGAGGGATTAATTGGGCTGAAGGAATATAGGGCAGAGGGAACAAAGGGCTGACACCATCCTAAGTGTGCCTTAAAGTGCTTGTTGTATCAACCCCCTCACTTCTCTGACATCAGTAACTCTCATTTGTACGTCGCTTTGGATAAAAGCGTCTGCTAAATGACATTGTGGAATTGTAGTAACTGGTCTGCATACATGTGTCCAGAAATTAAAAAATAATAATAACAAGAATTGAACTTCTCTCTCAAGATTTTATTTTTTAAATCTTCACACAACTATGATTCCAACACCATGTTTATCTTTGAGAAGAGACTTTCTGAAAGAACGTATCATTTTATCTATACATTTATTTGATTAGTCGTGTCCCAGCATCTGCTGTGATTGCAGGCTTTTTGTCTCAAGATGCAGGTTGCACAACCAAGTACTGAATCTTTAAATATGTATTTTCACTTGCAAAGTTCACCTGCTTTTTTTTGTCAAAAAAATTAAACATTCCAATTCGGTATTATTGTTGTGTCCCTCCTGATGATCATAATATTTCTAGTTAACCCGACTATTCAGTATTTAAAATCTAAATATGGTGTGTGTGCTGCTTCACAGGTAAGCAGGTGGGATATAGATCCTAGCAAGGGGAGCACAGTCTGCTACCTTGTGGATTCATCCACAACCTGAGGCAGTGAAGGCCGCCTTGAACCCGGCAGATCTGTGCAGCGTTACATTCTGGAGCAGAATATACCTCTTTTTGTTTGTGTTTCCTCCTCCTTCTTCTCATGTGTCTCTCAGGCTGCGATGTAATTGCTGTGAGGCTGAGAAAATGAAAATCACAACAAAGCAGAGCCCTCTACCACCTTTTTCTCTGTCTGTGCTGCTATTGGCTTGCCTGCGAGCTTTTGGAAAGAGGAAGAGAGGGTGGAGGGAGGGGTCTTCCCTGTAATTATGCTGCTTGTGTGCCTCTCCCAATCTATCCATCCATCCCTCTCTGGTGATCACTCTCCATTCTTCCTATTTTTTCCTCTTAAACACACACTACACAGATAGCACACACACGTACACACACTAGATTAGCTGTGTGGTGGTGATGTAGAGGGGGTGTTAGAAAACCTGAATTGTAATGACCAGAATGAGACTCCCTGCACCGTGAGTGTGTGTACGGTAAAGGAGTAGGGGGTGGACGGAAAGGGCCTGAGCTGCTATTATTACCCTCTGAGGCACAAACAGAGAGGTACATGGTGTCGAGTGTGGAAAAAATCAAGCAGACGTACCCCACAGCCTCGGATCCACTGTGATCGATAGGGCTCAACGATGTTTCACATGTTTAGTGCCAGAAGGGATAGCAGGGAGAAACACGTCTGTGGATGTGTGATGCTCGGAGTCTCACAAACCTCCACAAAGTCATTTCCTGTTGAGTTGTTGTGCTTGTTTTTCTTTTTTCAAACCTTGCCTCACGAGTTAACATAGACCCATGGTATTTCAGCCATCATGGTATTCCAGACACCAGATCTTTTAAAATATCTTTAAAAGTACATTTAGGTCACAAATCTACAGAAGATGACAACAGAATGTATTTTTATTACTACTGTTAATGAAAATAATAATGAAAATGAGATAACATTTCTTAACAAAAATAAATATTTACAAAAATACATATATGGAGATAAAAAATAAATGGATTATATTCATAATAAATTTAAAACATGCTACCTGTGTCCTTTTTTATCTCGAGATAACGAGTTAATTAACTCGTTATCTCGAGATGGCATTAAAACAATAATTGCATGGCAATTCCCAGCTTCCGTTCCAATCAAATATATCTCATATGTTATAATTTTCCACTCCTTTTCATTTTCTGACCACCCACCTACTGCATTCATTCATGACAACCAGAGTGTGTTTCCGACATGCAGTGTGGACGATTTTGAGGCAGGACACTCCGAGGTCGGGAATAGCATGTTTAAACAAAAAACGTTTTTCTGGATGTTTTTAATTATGATTAAAGTCAATAAATACCAAAACAACAAAAAAAAGTAGATGTCAATTTCATAAAGTAATAAAACATGCAGTTTTAGAAGTAATGTTAATGTCTGGACTACAGTAAGTGCTCAGCGTAGTCACAGTCTAGTGTGTTCTAATATCCATACTACCATGCTATTTAGTAGGCTAGAAAAAGATTTAGTATGTCCCAAAACATTATGTCAAATGCAGTATGCTAAAAGCACCAGGATGTCCGCAAGCCAACATGCTTTTCTGGCTATTCTTACCCACAAACCCCTGCACAGCATATGTATAGGCCAGAGGGTCAAAGTCCAATTGTATGCATACTGCATGCAACAGCACATACTTTCAGGTCAGTTGGAGTACATGCTAAAGGTAAAAGAAAAACTATGCGATTAGGAATGCAGCTACAGTATCTCTTGGTATTTTCTTTCTGATTTCTCACAGATGATTGGTTCAAAAGGTGTCAATCAAACATGTTTTGACTCATTAAACCCTCCCCCAAAGACTAGATGAGCAATCAGGCTTGTGCGTGCCCTATATTAAGGCAACAAAGCAAATTTACTGCAGCAAGTGTCAGAAATACAGTGAGCCCACCTTTTTTTCTTTAGATTGTATTGTCAGTATAGTTTAACGGTGTTGGTGTCATTAGGGTGTGGTGTGGTCAACAGGAGAAATGGAGGCCGTTGTGTGTTCACCCGCCAGCATTCATCATTAATTGAGTGTCATGTGAGCCTCCTCTTTTACAGGGTTAAAGCTGAAAACTAACCCCACGTAGGCAGACACTCACACACACATACAGACTGGACCCCAGACACCCTCCAACTCAAATCCCCTGCAGTTAAGAAAGAAAGAAATCATCCAGCTGCAGTCACCTTCACCACTGCAGCTCAGGATGAGGAGGAGAAGCAGGGAGGGGAGGGAAGTCATTATCACCTGCCCTGTGGACCGAAACCGAGCGCCCAGCTGGTCCACTCAGACAGGCCGCTCTGAGCTCTGTGACAGGGACAGAGGGCTGTGGGGAAAGACTGCATGTTAGCAGTAACACAGAAGACAGATGGAGGTGTGTGGTGACACAATGATGAGGAAACATGTCAGAGGAAAGCCTGTAATTCAATAGAAAATGCTGGGTTTGATCTTGAGGTCTTTTCAATGTTGCATTGTGTTCCTAAGAGGCTTGGCTACTTCCCTTTGGTCACCTATATGAGTGTGCGTATACCCTTTCACCTACTGTACTGTACTCTATTGTAACATCAGCACAGCGGTCTCATAGAGCCGTCTTGGTTACGTTTACAAAAGTGTGCTCTCTCAACACAACAGCTTCACATATCCATCAGCAACAGTATCCTCTCTAGTTAAAGTCAATGTGCAGAAATGTGGAGAGTGTTAGCTGATACTGTGGACTGGACTGATAGAAAGCTGATATGGAGATGGTGTGTAGGGAGCAGTTTTAACAGGTGTCAAGCACACTGGAAGGAAAGATAATACTGTGTCCCCAGGGGAATGTAGTGGTTAGTCAGGCTGTGGGGAAATTAATGGTGGTGTTAGCATGTGCAGATACATTAATGTCTTCCTGACCAAACTGGGCTTGGAAATGTCAGTAGAGCTGAAACAAGTCAGGCTCTTCTTGCTTACTGTTTGTAGTTATACCTATGAAAGGATATGCACTGTTATTTGTAGATATCCTTGTAACTGCAAGCAAGCTTATAGAGTCTATAGACATTTGTTGATATACAGCAACCGTTAATGCCTGTATAAATTCTGCAGACCCCAAATTAAGACACCATTTAGGGTGGGTGGGAGTGGTGCTGATAGGTCAAACAAACACAGGACTTCACCCAGGTGACCCCTGTGAAACCAAAAGTCAAGGTCAGGTTAATAAATATGGAGAAATATCTATTAGTTGCGATCAGGCCAGCCATTATGAATTATGAACAGGGACAACATTTTCCACAACCGCTTTAGTACTGTAACCCTTATTTCTTGTGTTCTCCAGTCTTTCGGAATGATGAGTGATGAGCGGGCTAAAATATAATTTGTTACTATTTCTTTAACCTTCTTTAATCAAAACCAACATCGGCAAGACAGCGTACAACAACTAATTTAACTCTTCACAGCTAAAAAAGAACCCGATTAGCCCTCACATACAACTGTTCCCAAAACAAGGACAGGTAGGAACTAAATAATTTTTGGCCAAGGGGACACATAATATCAACTTTAATATTACACATGAAAATAAATAAATAAATAATAATGAAAGTGCCATAAATAATGATGAAATCATTATTGTATATAATAGTAACTTAAATCATTTAAACAACCCAAAGCATATTATATACATTAAGAAAGGTTACAGTACCATTAGCTCTGATATCAACACCACCCAATTTTTGTGATTCAAAGACATAAAATAAAACATACAGTTTGAATGACATGGTGGGTGGTACCTTATGGATGCCTTGGGCTGTGTATTTGTTTTATAGTATCTTCACTGTAGCTTTTGAGCTGAATCCACAGTGGGTTTTATTTGCTACTTTACCTGTCATATCACCGTTGCCACATTCAGAAGAAGTTTGTCAATTGTCTCTAAGCTCCTGACTGCTCTCTGTACTATGGCTTTTTTTTTTTTTGAGTCCCTGATTTTGGTGAGGCATTTTGACTCAGTCAGTCAAGCTTCAGTATGATTTACATGTTTACATTAGTGACACAAGTGCTCAGAATCATTGATAGAATAAAAGAGTCAAGTCAAGTCTAGTTTATTTATAAAGCACATTTCATACGACAGGTGTAGACTCAATGTGCTTCAATAAATGAAAAACAAAAGAAAATAGATAAATATCAATGGCAAAAGAAGCAAAAATACAAATATAAAAGCATACAGTATAAGGTTAGATAACAAGTAAGTAGGTTATTACAGATATAAAACATTAAAATGAACAAACATGTGTGATGCAAACGTATTACAATTAAAAGGATATGCAATTTATATAAAAGGGAAATTAAAAACCTAATTAAAAGCTAATGAAAACAGATATGTTTTTAGTCTGCTTTTAAAAGAAGACACAAATGTAGCAGACCTTATTTCATCTGGTAGCAAGTTCCAGAGTTTACTAAACACCTGTTTTTCAATCCAGCAAAAAGAGCATTAGAGTAATCTAATCTACTGGATATGAATACATAAATGTTTTTCAGAATCTGATTGTGATTAAAAAAAAACACACATCTGATTTTAGATATATTCCTAAGGTGATAAAATGTAGTCTTGGATATATTAGATGCATGTTTCTGGGAACCAAGGTCAGCATCCAAAATGGCACCCAAGTTTGCTGCATGCTCACAAGGTTTCACAGACAGGGGAGCTAATAAAGGGCAAATCTGTTGCCTCAGCGTGCCTCAGATGACAACTTGAATTGTCTTTAATGAAAAAAATACATGTATTTATCATGTAAATACATTTAGCGTGTCTTGTCAATGATATCAGTCAGTATCATACATGCAAAATGGTAGTGATGTAGAAGTCATGAGACCATCATGTAGTTCACTATAGCATAACGTTGGCTTTTTATTTCTGTCTACTGCATTAATGCTCCAAACATAATAAAGGGGTGTTCATTTATGAAGATTATCTTACTGAACAAAATATGTAAACATCAGAAAAACGTGTGTTTGCCACAGAGCTTATTTTCTGCAATGATCCACACTCCAATGCAAAGATTTTAATTCTCAGTAGACGCCATGACGATGCTTCTTCCAGGTTGGCCACAAAAATACATAATTTCGTTTGCTCTCTATAGACGGGGGCATCGGCACCATCTGACCCCCCTTGACAACTTGGTTGCAATGCAAACATCTAGTTTAATAAAAGTCCGATATGAAGCTAGCTGAAGTGATGAGGCTTCTTTTGTGCTTACATTATGAGGCTCATCCCTTGATTAGCATGGAGCTCCTGTAATTTGTTTAACTGTCCAGGTGACTGATGATCTGTGAGAATGGTTAAAATCATATTACTGGCATCCCCTGGTAATACTTATTCAGCTCAGATTCTTTCACAGTGCATGTGAGTAACAATGATAGCTGCCACTTTTATCAAAGAACATCAGTAATTAGACAACACAAAATACAGTATTCAATACATTTTTCATATTGAGTAGATAATAAAAGGTTCTTTTCTGACTCCCTTATACTATCTTGAAAATGTGCTTCTGTATGTAGTGATTAAAGCCTACAGAGGCAAGTTAGAAATGGCAGACATTTTAACATTTTAATATTCACTATGTTCTATATGCAGCCAGATTTGGTAATATTTTTCCAGCTGCTGCCAGATCTTGCCTCCTCTATTGGATCTTTGTCTCCTTAAACTGTTTAAGTTTTTTTGTTTTGGGATTTGTGGTCAGCCAGTAAGTTTTTTTTCTGCCTTTACAGCAACTCTTCCTCTGAGAATATTTGTGCAGTTAAAAACTTAATTTGTTCACATGTGGTGTCTTTTCTATCTAATAAAATATTGAAAAGCAATGAGACATGTTTTCCATCTGCAGTGTAGCAGCTGTTTCAGAATATGTGATGGTAAAAGTACTGAATTAGACGTTCTCGCAACAGTAAAGCAGGAACAGATGCTTCTACAGGCTTTATAAATCCCCATTTGACTCCCAGTGAACCCACCCTCCTTTCGAAATCATGGCACCTCTTGAAATCACTTTGACAGAGCTGGAGTCTTTGAGAGCTTTCAGCCCACCGAGAGCTTTTGTGTTCATACAGCAGGACAAAAATAGAGGTTTCCTGCCATATTGGTAGCTCAATACTGACATGACATCAGCAAGGGACAAGGGGCTTTTACACTTTTTGTTTCAAAGTGATGTGATACACAAGTTCTACAGTGTGTCTATGCAGCACATTGGCTAGCTGAGTTTTGAGTTTTCAACATTAAGTATCTGCTTCAGTTATGATTTCCCACATGTGTTGTCTGACCAGTAACTGATCTGATTATCAAGTTAGCAAATTGGATTTAGATTGATAAGCCAGAGGGTGTCATTATTGTACATCATCAAAATGCAGATAGCTACCAGAACTTGCTAATTGCAGATTGCATGCAAAACAGATTTGGATACTTCATTGTGTCTACACAGTACGTAAATTGGTTTAACTTGCAGAGGGATTTAGTGTTCAACATGATACTTAACATGTGTTTAGGGCAGTTTTCTAAAATCAGATTAAACTGTTTCCTCTGTTCTAAAACCAGATTAAAAAGACCCAATGTGCATGCAAGATATCAGAAATCAAAATGGATATCACTAAAAGGATTTTTATACCTTTATGCTAAAGCAATGGCTCCTGGGAAGGCAATGTCATTTTGTTAGTTAATCGGTCCAACACATTGGTTTAGGCTAAAATATCCTAACACCTATTAGACAGAACCTGGTCTCACAGGAATCCGTGAAATAGCCACGGATTCGCTTAACTCAAAATCCGTGGAATAGCCACGGAATCACTCAAATTTCTGTGAAACTGACACGGATTTCGCTACAATGCAAGTTAATGACAGTCATATCCCGTGGCTATTCCATGGCTATTTTTTCCTATTGGTTTGTTCCAAGTCACGTGACTGTCAAGGTCCCGGCGGTCAGAACAAAAAACATAGCGGACAGTTCTCTCATTTTTAGTGAAAAAATCAATATTTTGACTTAGTTTCTGCATAAAAATGGATTTTGATCACATTTCTAGCAAGAAATATGTGTTTTGTTTTCTAAATATTCACTCAGGGAATGTACATAATCACTTTGTATGTTGGAATAGCCACGGGATATGACTGTCATTAACTTGCATTGTAGCGAAATCCGTGTCAGTTTCACGGAAATTTGAGTGATTCCGTGGCTATTCCACAGATTTTGAGTTAAGCAAATCCGTGACTATTTCACAGATTCCTGTGAGACCATGTTGATTAGACAGATTACCATGAAATCTGTTTAGACAACCTTGTCCCCAGTTAGGTTGAATTGTAAGTCAGTGTATTCTCATGAAGGGTTTCTTACGAGATCTTATGAAAACTTTCTTGACACGTGATGACCACTGTTGTAGACTCGACACAATCACTTTTTTAAACTACACAACAGGTTTAGCCACCAAAATCACTGTGTCCTGGCTAAAAGATCCCTCCGACCCACTCAAGAAGTCATCTACATTTGCATCTGGTTTTGTGGGGTACCTACAAATTCCAGCCTGAACATGATTTGTCAACCTATCCTCATAAAATGGTTAAAATGCACCAATCTTTGTGCGTTATCCTACAAATTCCAACAACACTCAGGAGCAATCACTGCTTGTGTACACAACTGCAAAGACGGCAGTTTTGGTTAATATGTGTATGTTTGAAATAGTTGGTTACGTTAAGGCAACAAAGGTACTTGGTTAGGTTTTGGAACAGGTGGTTTAGGTTAAGATAATTTGTTACACAACTTAGGTCAGTTAAGTTCGTAAGTAACGTATCACAGGACACAAACAGTGGAGTCCTGTCTGTGTTTTTCTGTCACTCAGGATAACATGTCTGTGCAAATTATAGTACATTACTTTTCAGTAATGTCCGATCAGTGAATGAAAACAGCCTGGTTTGTTGATGCCTTGGCTTTCACCTTGTTCCACCATCAGGTTGTTGAGCCTTGGGTTCATGGACAAATATCGATAAACCTATCAGCATATTCTCATCAGCAAATGTTAGCATGCTGACACACTAAATTAAAATGATGAATTTCCTATACAATATACCTGCTAAACATTAGTTAAATTGTTACTGTGAGCAAGTCTGCATGCTGATGTTAGCATGGCTTTTGTTTTGACTTTATGGCTTTTGAAGAAGCAAATTAAAAAGCCTATTGTGAACTCTAAGGAACACTCTCCCTTATGCATCATTTAATATTGTGGATGAACTTAAACAAATTGTGGTTTTAATTCACTTTACATTTTTCTAAGGGTTGTAACTCATGTGCTTTTACTAATTCCCAGCAAAGCTCTGAATGAAAACAGCTTTGTTTTGTTATTCACATTGAACTATAAGTCTATAAGTGAACTAATATGGTTTGTCACAAGACAAATCATTAGTAAAAGTCATAAAACATAAACATAATGTTTGTTATTTTTTAATCTTCTCCATTTAAGACCTTTAACCCTCTTCATATTTATTCTTTCTTCCACACAAAATATCCCTTGTATACTCTTCTGAAGCCAAACAATTTAAGATAATTCTCCTTTTTTTTTTCTTGTTGCAATAATTTCCCCCATCCGTTGCCTCCAGGCTCATTATAGCCCCCTCACTGGTGGTGTCTCCTCCCCTCCCCTCCCCCCTCTTCATCTTGCCTTCTCTTTGTTTCATTTGAACGCCTGTGGAGATGTCCACAGTGGCCATTCATATTTTCCATCACTTGGCTATGATATTGAAAACTAATGACACAGGCTCTTTATGCTCCTTCTAAGAAATGTCTGGGCAAATCTATGCACCCGCAGTCACTCGGGGCAAAATTTTCTCGCAGCAGACAGTGCGGGGCTGCCGGCTGACACCGTGGCCTCTGCCCCTAACACGCTTCCCCCGCTTTGACCTCCTCCTCCTCATAGCATCTGGTTTATCCACACACACATGGTTTGTCATGGCCTGTGGCCTCCAGCGAGCCCCTCAGCGTCATCCCGTACAGAAAGAGGAGCTGGCTACAAATCCCCAGACGCAACCGACAAGCCAATAGGTGCATGGGTGCAGCCTGAAGCTTATTTCCCTGCCTTCTTTTCTTTTTCTACCCCCTGCCTAGCCACACAAAGCTGAGCTTGACTGTGCCGCCTAAACACACAAAAAGCTTTTCTGTCTCTCCATTCATTTGCCAAATGGAGCTTTATCACATGGTGTTAATTGGCTGTAATTAGGATGTCTTGTGTTTTTTTTTTTTTTTAAACAGATGCAGTGACAATTTATGTCAAGATGTATAATGGCAACCTCTCACTTACTGGCACGGTTGTCAGAAAAGATCTAAAGACCTTAGGGTAGACATATTTATAATATGTAATTCCTTTTGTGTAGATTTAATACTGTCAAACCATGTATTTGGAAGAGAATGAGCAGTCGAGGAAACAGACAGAAGCCATGATATTTTATTTTCCGGATACTCATACATGAGGTTTGCAGCAGCAAAGCCCATTAAAAGGTGGGACATGCTGTATATGCGTGACCAGAGATAGCCCTCTTTCATGTTTTATGAACTTAATGTATTCATCTATGATGTATGACTACAAATCATCTTCCTATTGAGTTTCATGATTTCTGACAGCTGTGTCCACCTGCTCCATTTCTACCCACAACGAGTGACAGTCAGGAAGCTCAACAAGCGAGCAGGCAGGGTCCTGTGAGGCAACACATTATAATCCTGGGTGTGCGTGTGTTAAGGAGTGTGTCAGGCATACTGCACAAAAAGACTTCCATTCAGCGTGTCAGCTGCAGTCTCAGTATGTGGCATAGCTCGTCAGCTGTAGGCCCGTGTGGGTGACAGCTGTTTCCCTGCCCCGCTCAGGCTCTGTTACGATCACTCGGAGGCTTTCCCCTTTTAGACAATTAATCTACCACTAACAGTACATGGTAATTGCCATCCCATGTTGAAATGAGCCCAGGGACAGGGAAGTGTGATGATCTTGGCAGTGAGGCTGCCCCTGTCATGCCCTGCCTTGTATTCTCAACAGATTCAGGCCTATTAATGCTGAAGTTCTGGGACTGAACAAAGCTAAATTATAACAGCCTGCCTGTCTGTATTCCTATTAAACTTTCAATCCAGGCGTCACAAGTAAAACGAGGCACTTATATGAGGAGAAAAGGGCATGACATTGGCATAAAGATAATAGGAAAACCCTCCAGATAGCTTATTTCACCCAACAATCTCCAGCACTAAATGTATAGTCCCTGAGGGTTGTGTGAGACACTCGATTTCCCCATCTGCTGGCTTTAAAGGGGCATTGCAGCGTGACAACTAAGTATGTCAGCCACCGCTGCACTTTCACAACAATTGATTGTACTCCGCCTGAGGGGGGACGTATAACAACAGCTTTCAGAAGAATGAGCCTTTAAGTGAGCACAGTCTTGTGTGCAGCACATGACTTGTGTAGAGAAATGGAGTGACACTATAGTGACATCAGAGGGGGTGATGGACCGTGGTGTGAGGTCATGGTGTTTACAGCCGTGGTGCCAGGCTGGAGACAGGGAAAGGTCAGGGGACAACAGTCATTTATACACACACGGACATGTACTTATATAAGCAAAGGATGCTGTCTGTTAAAATTATATTATTTATAAGAGCCCCCAAAATAGCTGACATAAACTACTGAGAGGACAACTCTATATTTTTGGTCCATGCTTTCAGGTTGTAGAAAGTCTTCTTTAAAAATAGATGTTATTGTATGAAGGTTGTGTTTTTCATATGAAGAACAAAACGCTGTACAATGGATCAACTAGGCCGACAATTGAAAAGGGTAGAAGAAGACAATGATCCGTCTGAGAAAACTGCTCAATAAGAATAGAAGAGATCAGCAGTCATTGGAAGAAGAAACTGGAAGCTTAACATCAAAATGTGTGCAGCTGTATTGAGAATGGGTTCCTGTTTCAGTGTCACAATAATGATATAACAAGCTATATTAACAGGTGTGTCACTTTAGCAAAGCAAATCTCAGAACTTCACAATAAAAAATAGAAGGTTAGCCCAAAAAAGTATAAAGGCCTGATTGCACCATTGCTCCTATTATGTTCAAGGTTCACATACACCTTTTTGGACTGGAAAATAAAAACTAGAACTGGAGAATATTTTGTGGGTTCCAGCAGTATTCCCCCCTTTTATGCAACACTGTGTGGACATCGACGAAATGGATTATTGTTTTGGGCTAAAACGATTTAAAAACAAAATAAAACCTTTGGTATTTGAGATGTACTGCTTTCATCTCTGTTGAAATAGCTATTATTGAAAGGAAAAAGAGAAAAACAACAATAAAACAGCAGATTCCCAACCATTCACATACTCCAAAATGTTAGGCTATAATACAGCTTCTTTTGGCTTCAGTATATTTCATTGGGAAAATGTCAATGTGAAATCAAAGAACCGTATGTGATCATTTTGAGGATATACTGATTATTTTTATCAACAAAGTTTAAAGCTGTTATGTTTTAAAAATAACAATGACTCAAATGACAATGTCTAAGACAAAAGAGGTTGTTCATAGTTTACCACCTGACTGTTCAGTTCTTCAATAAACTGTATAAAAGACTTAGCCATGGTGATGTCACCCATTTGTTTGTGGTATTCAATTAGGATGCCTTGAATTTGGCATTTTGGCTGTAACCATCTTGGTTTTTGTGGAGCCAGAAGTGACCATAATTGGACTAGAGGGTGGAGCTGAAATATCAACTAGTGCTATCACTAGTAAGCTAGCTTGGTTAACAAGATGCTAAAACGTAACAGCTAGGGGGTCATTTAATAAAGCTGAATGCTGAACAAGACAACTATCCAGAATGTAAAGCCTATCAACATGGGTGGGATACACAAACCGCAGAGGGCTAGGAGGCTAGTATGCAATGTTCTTCCCGCTTGTGTTTTCCTTTCCGATCGCTAGTTATGTGATTGGCCACAGCAGTGCGGTTTCTCCAACAGTTAATTGTCTTTCAACTAGCCGCTGCAGGGTCCCTGTTTTTTTTTTTTTTTAATTTAAAGGATACCCACGTTCAACTGAATTTGCCTTAGTGCCTGATTTGGTGTGAATGCAGCCTTAGGGTGAATATAATGTATCAGATGTTCCATTGCCCCCAAGTGGCAAAAAATTATTAATGAGGCTTTAATGAAAAGATCTGAAATAATGATACAAACATACATTATTAATAAAAGATGCAAAAAAGAATTCTGAAACAAGCAACTTTAGACATCAAATAGACTGCTCATTGTACTCCAACAGACAGTTAATTCCCACTTTCCCCTGGGATGCCCTCTCTAAGCGTAGACTCCCACAGATTGATTGTAGCTCAGGTCGTTGCCTCTTCCTACATCTTCACCTCAGTGAAACCCCAGTATAGAGCGTGGAAATCATCTGGGATTATCAGCAGCCTGCAGGCATTTGGCATACGTGTATATGTGTATGTGTTCACAAGTAGTCTGCGTGGCCCTAGAAACAAATCCTGCATGCCCTTACATTTAAATGTAACCTCTTTATATCTTTTTGTTTCACTACACTGCACAGACTATATATTTCTTCAAATCATACTTTTAATGAAATGTTATGCATATTTCTAAAAGTCTTGATTCTATCAGAATTATCATCGTGGAACCTCTGCAGATATTGGAATCATTTTTCAATGATCACATCTGAGCTCAACTCAGAAGTATTGTACTGCCAGATGCATCAGAAACTCTGTGTTTATTAACATTATGTGGACCAGAAAACGTGGCGTTCATGTGTATGATCCACAGCAGCTTGTGTCCACCATATGCTTGGCTGTCTCGTCCACTGTTGCTCCAGGCAGCTGAGGCCTCGCACATCTGTCCGTGTTTATCATGGTTAGCTGGTTATGGTGCGTCTATACCTTATAGAACTGGGTCTCTGGTGATGAATCCTGTTCTCCAAAAATAGACCCATCCTGTTCTCCCCGTGGTGGATTACAGCATCAATGTTGTTTAATCCTGTTTGGATATTTTTTACACTTCAAAAGGGCTTTGAATGACAGGAGAGGAATTAACTTATTTCTGTAGGATGAGAGACGAACATTTGCTGTGTCATTATAATTTCTGGTTTAACTCTTTACATTATCATTCCCATGTTTATTTGTATTTTTTTTACAAACTGCTACCAGTATATCAGGATCATAGACAACTGCCTAACAGTGCACATTGTATTACAAAGTTTAGGGTCAGGGTGCTGACAAGACAAGACGTGGCCGGGTTAGTCTAAAAGAAAACTAAAATTGTGCCTGTATGTCACCAGTTTGGATTTGAAGTTGATGAAAGAAGTGAGCTGATAAACATACTTACTAACTTACTTATTAGACTAAAGTGCTATAAGTGTTTACTTACCTAGAGGTGCATTACTGCCATCAACTGATAAGACTGCTGCAATCTTGTGTTGGTGACGTCATTTAGAGCTAAAGTATTGAGTTCCCACCTTCAACACTGGCTGACTCAGTCATCACTCAATCACACCTGTCAATCACGACGTTACAGCCCATTTTATAGCATCAAATAACTAATAAAAACCAAACCTATCAGAAAAATGACACTTGAACATACATCTACCTGATAAGAACTACCTAAATGCCAGAAACAATCTTTATTTAATGTGTATGTTTTAGTTTGGTGAGTTTAAGATTGATGTTTTAGTTTGACCCATGTCCCATCTTCTAACACGGGAGGGGTTATGACCTATACTGCAGCCAGCCAGAAGAGGGTAATCAAGATGTTTTGGCTTCACTTTTGGGGAGCTGTCAGGCCTTCCATCTGCATATACAGTTTGTGGTTTCATTATGTTCCAAACAGAAGCAGCCTCTGAGTCAAGTTTGACACCTAGGGGCGAAAGTTGGTATACCGGCCTGGCCCGGTGTTCGCTTCAGATCAAACTGGTTGGAAAAATTAGACGCTAGTTGAACCCTAAAGTACATGGATCCTTTTGTGCCTTGATGAATAGAAGCATTGCTCATAATCCCATTTTATAAATAAAAGCCCAATGTCACAGCTGCCTGACACTGCTGAGAATAGCCAGTTACTGCACCCGCATGGTAGTTGATATGCTCATTTCCAACACATGTTCTTTGGAGCGGATTTACACTCACATGCATTACTGCATGCACTAAAGCAATTAGATGCACGACTGATCATGGTGGGCGCTAAGCTTCTGTTTATTATTTGTTTGTGTACTGTGTGTGCTAACTGAGCACAAATGGAAAGTTGTGTAACTGGGAACTGGCTGTAACTCTTTTAATAGTTGATGAGCCAGAAAGCATTGCTTATTTACTGTATTTGCCATGTTTTTGGGAATTCTTCATAAAAAATATTACAAGTCAGCTTTTCTAACCTTTAGTCTACAACCTCTTAGACAGTTATGCTTATTATGTGCAGTAAAACAAGCATTTTTGCTGTGGACATTTCAGCATTCTTGGGAACACACAACAGGATAGAGCTGTCCCATCTCTTTTTCTTCTGACTTGTTTTTCTGAGTCAGGTGTACAGCTTGTGTGCTTATTAATCGCCACTGTACAAAAGAAGACATCTGGTCATGAATCTCTACATTCTTACATCAAAGCCTTTCTAAATGATTTCCCCTGCAGTTTCACTTTTTGTTTTGCCCCGTCAGTTCTACCATTCCTGCTGATCCAAACAGGACCAATTATTTTTAGTGTTCCTGCAGAATATACTGGGTGGAGATGTCTGGTCTCCTCAGGAAATTGCTCCCACATCCCAGACAACGTGACAGACCATTCCCACACCCGCTTTCAGACAATAAAATGCTGAAATTAAAAATAACATAAAAGATGAAGTCATTTGCCTTAGCTTTGCAAAACTAAAGGAGCAAATTGTAAAAAAAAATCACCAACAAAACAAAACATTTTCACTTTTGTGCTTCTGTGAACACACACGGTGGAAAGTAATTCTGACTTTAGAGGTTGAGTGGCCAGCCAGAGTTTGTTTCCATGTACCTTGTGTTTGTATACAAGTGTGTTTATGTGGAGGGGAGACGGAGCCTCTGCAGCAGGGGCCTCGTGGTTCTGTCCTGCCCTCCCCTGCACTCTATGAGGCAGTGTTTTGGACCGGGGCCCAGGACCAAGCCTGAGGCACGCTGCTCCACTCCAGCCTCTCCAGAGCGCCGACTCTCACTGACATTACATCAGCTGGGAGAAATAGTAGACCGTGTGTGTGTGTTTGCTGGAGCGTAGATGCTCCTTTCAGCTTGTTGCTCTGAAGCAAAACAAAGTCCTCTTCAGATCATCTTTTCTCCTGATGCTGAAACTGTGAGGTGTCATCAGTAGAGGCAGAAGCCGGCCCTTTAGGGAGAAAAAGGCAGCTAACCATGGCTGTGCGCATCATACGTGGAATGGAAGACCTGATGGCATCGGGCAGCCAGCTCGTCTGGAGCATGGCACATCAGACCCTGAGGAGTTGGTACAACCGTGGGCTGATGCCATGCAGACGCTTCCTAGAAGCCTGGCTCAGGATTGGAAAATGCTACCAGGTATGACAGCACCGCGAGCTTTGGCAGCAGAAATAATCTCTGTGCAAAAGTAAGAATAGTTTAAATATAGCAGGTTTTATTGGCTTCTTCATTGACACCATATGGGATGCATTACTGAGTCCTAGATGGATTTCTTTGATTATCCATTGCATTTTCATGGCTCCGATTACTTTTTCTCGTCTGGCTCATTAGTGTATGCATGTGTTTATTTGTGTGGATGTGAAGAGACACGGGCTGCCTCTTGGTGAGTCACAAAGCCTGTTTTTTAACAAGGGCTCTCCCTCATGCTGCACATATGGCAGTGATTAGAAAGCAGCATGACCAGCCGTTTGATCTCACTGTCTGGGAGGATGATGAGGAGAACTTTCAAAGTTGTCTTTGAAATGCATTGTTGCTGGAACACCTGAACACTGTCTGTGTGGTTGACACATGCTACTTCAATGTGTAAACGTGTTCTATTCTTACTTTTACCCAGTGTATAGCAGTGTGAAAATGTACTTGGGACTGTCTTTTTTTGTTTGTTCGCTTATTTTAGTAACTAATATAATTAAAACGCATGAAGGTACGTAAAGCACAAAAAAGGGGGGAAAAGGACAAGATAACAAATGAGAAATAAATACAATATTTTGGTTATTAGTCTCAGATTTGACATGATACTTTGTAAAAGCACATAGAACCACTTAAAACCCTTGAAACAGACTTCTTGAAAAGAGTTCTAAGAAGAACCCAAAAATGTGGTACACGGTGGTAGACAAAGTATTCATAACATTTAGTGAAGTGAATGTAGAAATATTACTCTGTAAAACTGATTGAAGTGGATTTTTTGAGTCAGATACCAATTTCTTAAAGGAAAATTCACCAATTACTAATATGGTTAATCTCTATGCTGGAATGAAAATAGACTCAATTTTATGTGGCTCTGTCTTTATACAGTATGTATTACATTGTCAACAATTCTCAAAGGAACACTGACAAAATCAAGAAAAAAAAAAGAAAAAAATACATGGCTAAATAGTCCTGTATGTTCATCATGCTAATTACTGACTATCTAAATCAAGAGTAATAAAATATGATAAATAGCTGAATAGTTCTGTATGCTCAGTATCAGTCAATTGCTGACCATTTAAGTAAAAAATAAAAAAATACAATGAATAACTACAGGATACACTTCAGACATTGTTTGCTGTATTACATGTTCTGTTTAAATGGTTTTCGTATCAGAAAATAAACCGATATGATAGATAGTGATATGTCTTTGATACGCCAATATCAGCCAATCCATAACTCAGTAGGGCTCAAAACACACTCTTACGTGTTATGTTCTTGTGTTCAAGTATCAAAAACTAAAGCAGGCTACTCATTATGCAGAATGGCCCCTGTCTGTGTTATATTATTACTTCGAAATGAGTATTATAACACTCAATTCCAACAAATTAACCAATCAAATGAATGTGTTATTTACAATGTAAAAGCTGTAACTATAGCTTTTAAATAAATACAGTGGAATAAAATCTACAAAATGTTAATTTAAATTGTAGCAAAGTGGGAGTATAGAGTAGTATAAATTGCAGGATGGGCCTATCTCAGCCTGATCAGGTCAGTGTGGCTGGGGGTCGTGTGAAAAGAACACCATCGGGGCCCATAATGACAGAGCTTAAGGGGGATGACCTCCCTGACACAGTGGTGACCTTTCTTTTTAACATCTGGGACCTGCCTGTGAAGCTCAGCTCCTCTCTTCAGCAGGACTGAGGGCAGTGATCTGTCTGCTTCTGGGGAAAAAAAGGATAAAATTGTCTTTGAAAAGCAGTAGCTTTGCAAGACCTTTTTTTTTTACTCTTTTGTGTTCAATGCAGAAAATTTTTATTCAGCAAAACTGGTTTAAAAGTGACCTTTCTTACCAAACTATATCTATTCTTTAGGCATATAAGAATACAAAGACTAAAGACTAAATATGTATCCATAATTTCATAATATTTAGTATGCCAGAACAAGATTTAGTATGTCCCAATACATATTATTTCAAATTCAGTATGCAAAAAATACCAGGATGTCCTACTATATCTGGTGTTATGCCGTCGGCAAGTCAGGATGCTTTTCTGACTACTCTAACCTACAGCATGCACAGCATATATATGAGCCAGAGGGTCAAATTGTGATTTGGATCACAGCTATAGTATGATACAAAAAGGTCTGTGATTTATAAACTACAAAGGCAAAATCAAGTATCTGGTATCTATGAACTCACGTTCAAACTTTTTTTCCATAAAACTATTTCATATGGAGGTATTTTAAACCAAATGTGGGTGTTTTTCCTGCTTTTTCAAAAATCATTTTTCAAAAAGTGTGATTTTTAATGTGATCCAAAGTACAACAATTCCAAGAAAGCTGGGACGTTGTATAAAATCTACATAAAAACAGAATGCATGAAATTGAGAGTGTATATTTAAAAAAAAAAATTAATGTATTGTCTGGTAGATTTTTATTTAACAAAAATGATTGCAAAAATATTGCAATCTGTTTAATTTATGTTTTAGACAATGTCCCAATTTTGGGGGGAATATGGGGTTTATGTTGATACCAAACCAATCAGAAGAAATCTAGCATTTTTTCCTGGCATACTTAATAAAGTATGTGGTCTTTGGGCACAAGTAGTTTGCTCTTGTGAATACTCTACAGTAGATCTACATCAAAAGATACACTAAACCCTCATATCAAAGGATTGATTTAATGTGCTGGGAATTCTTTGGAGAGACTTGGATTAGGAGTAGCATGCACAGATTTTGAAGGTGATTCCAAGATTCAATGGCTGGCTGTGTGCTTGAAATCTGACTGTTAACTAAAGGCCTTTGTCCATTTATGTTTTGATGTCACTGCCCTGCAACAATGCAGCATTGATAGATGGAACAGGATTGTGCTCTGGACAGGCAGAACAACTAATGAAAGGGTTACTTTAGTGATTAATGGCATATTAAACTATAAGATTATGTAGCCATGATTATTTTCCTTATCAAGACACATCAAATGAAGGTGTGGTTTTAGCTTCAGTAGCTGTTTATTTTTCCCTTTTTTCTGTTAGTGACAAAGATTCTTGCCTCTTCTGGACCACTGAGATATGAAGCTTAACACAACCCCGCTGTGCAGCCCACACCACACAGTATGCAGTCGGTATGCTGCTGAAATCTGGGACTTTAGAGCAAAAAGTTAGCGTAAAGTCCTAGCAAGTTAGCGTGACTGCATATGAAACCCTTTGTTGAAGTAGTACAGCTACCCACAGAACTGTAAATCTCTCTGACTGAGGTTTAGGGCGTTGAAAAACAACAAAGTGGAAAAGTAGCTTGTGCAGTATAAAAGTGAAATGACAGCTCTGTTGTGGTGCAGAGAACAATATGTCCTAGTAGAGTGGAGTTTAACACCACGCCAGAAGTCGTGTTCCCACCCTGCGGTCACGCTGGACGTTAACGTGACCCTCACTTTCCGACACAGAAGCCAAGCAGTTGGATGCCACATGTTTTTTACTGAATAAAAGGCGTGCTGGACACATTCCTGGGCAGCAAACAGCATCCAGTCAACAGGAATGCATAGTACGAGTTGAGACTGTATTGGAATACTGCTGATTCTGCAAACATAACTTAAAATGTTCACACAATGATGGAAAGGACACAGTGGCTGTTTGCCACTGTGTCCTTTTTGATACTGCCACTGGGGGCGCCAAAGTCAGGCATTTGCAAACTCATATTGTGGCTTTATTTTTGTATATTAGACATGATCCACTAGACTTTGCCTTTGCCCATGTGGTGAGTTGATGGATCACAACCACTGATGTTGTATTTAACAAAAGATGTGGTCAATGACCTCAAGCTTCAGATAAACCCCTTTTCGACTAATACACACCTAGCTGTTTTGCTTTGCTGGGGCTGGTGCTGGTCCGCAGTCTGTTAAACCTGCTTGGGAGCCACGTATTTAAATCACTATATACGTCTGCATAAGTCTTCAGTCTCTCAGCAAATGTAACAACAACAATGGCGGACAACATCGTCTCTTTAGAAATGTTGCTCCTGGCTTTGCGAGACTACATTGGCATCCAAACACGACTGGTGCAACACATTTGTGCTGCTTGCCTTGAGTGCTATGGACAGCGATTACGTTCTTACACTGAACGTAAGATGTCAATGTTAGACTTTAGCATCTAAGCTAACCTTCATCCGCTAATGCTAGCCCGTATCAATCACATTGCAGTTAAACAAATAAAATCAAATTAACGATAGATGTTTTTTATTTGGTCTTGCTGGTCACGATAACCCCCGCCCCCAGCCCCTTATCTAAGTGGTTCGTGATTCAAGACCAGCAAAGAGTTGGTGCTGCTCTAGAAACAGTTTTTCTGTCCGAGAGCCGGTTCTTTGGCTGTCAAAAAGTGAGGAACTGGTTTAAGATTTGGCACTGACCCTGGGACTTCCTTGCTCAAAAAGGGGTAATACTGTGACTTTTGAGTGGTGCTTGAAATAGGCCACTACTCAACGTTATGCAGTACCAGTACTTCTCATAATTTGCAGGTACTCTTTTCTGCTCCCTCTTTGTGCCTGCTTGGCATAAATATGTTTCTATTTACATCTTTGCATTGACTTTGTGCTGTGACAGCGTTGCTTCATGTTTGGTGTGAACACACCATAACTTTGTCTTGTATGACCAGTAGCTTATGGTAGCTAATGTCAGCCAACATTAGCAAAGTTTTTATACTGTTATATTGCTGAGTAACTGTTATTATTGAGTCAGTTTGATTATTTTTGCTATCCTATCAGTCTCCTCGTATCTTCTTGGTAATAAAGCAAATATGTTAAGATTATATAAATACAAAGGTGGTTAAGTACAGTGGGTTTCACCTGTGCTTTCAAAACGTGTGGTTCAATTTATATAATGCATAGACACAGGAATTCCACAATGCTACGTGAAGTTTCTTTAAAGATTTATGATAACTGGTACTTTCACCAACAGCACTCAAAAAAATGATAAACACCATGTCATCAGAATGTGTACAATTAAAAGTATAACAGAATATGAACCTGACAGCTGTTTAACACAGTGAAATACAACTTGGCTAATATTCACCACACAGTGATATTTCTCCCTTGTCCTGCATTGAAAGACAGTTCTGCTGACTGCACCAGAAGCCATTCAGCTTTAACAATACAGCAAGAATTCAATTAAACTATGCAGCAGGACTTCATTGTCTTTCGGTTTTGTTTCTTAACGGCAGAGGAAAACGTGGGATGTTGACATTTCAGGGATTTTCATTAGACCAGTGTTGTTGCAGAGGAAGGATATGTGGGTGAGAAGACAATAGCATGTGTGGAGCCTTAATGGCAAAAGAACCCACAGTTTTGGTTTATGATTCATAGTGCACCTATAAAATCAGATTTATGGGCGAAATATCACAGCTGCACTTTTTTTGTTACATTTAATACTTATAAGGATGACCATGTTGCAATGACTGTGATGTTTGGAGTGTGGGACCCAGTGGCTCCTCTTACCCATTCATTCAGCACAAAGACAAACATGACATTGAGGTGAGTCACTGTTAAGCTCCAGAAAGAGAAGCAGCCATTTCATCCCCTGGGCTGAAATATTGGAAGCACAGCTTTGAGTGGAGCTGTTCAGGTGGAGGAGGAGTCACGGTGATTTTGCAGTGACTGTGCTGTCTTGCAGGAATTGACTCATGTTATCTGTCCTCCTGTAGATGACAGAGGGCCGTCTGTGTCAGGTTCACCTCCTTGATGGCAGGAAGCTGGAGCTGCTGGTTCAGGTACAGGACAATCTCTTATGTTAATGTTCTGAAATTGTGTTATTTACAGATTGGTGTACCTAATTATTGTAACAAAGTCCCATGGCTTCCAGTTTGCTTTTGGTGTCACTTGTTTTCCACCTTTTGTCATTTTTTGTATTTGTCTAGCATAGAGCCGATATGAAAAGATTTTTGATACTGATACTGATTTTAAATGGGGAAAAATTACCAATATTTTCCCCATTGTTGCAGATATAGTGAATTTTTGAGCTGGAATTATACATTTGACATAAAATGCATTAAATTGTAAAGCATTCCCAGAAATTAACACCAAAATAAAGAATAAATAGAATAAAAAGCTATGTAAACATCAGAATTGTGTATTCAGTCATAGTCAATTTCTGACCATTTAAATCAACAATAAATATCAAATAAAATAGATAGCTAGACATTTCTAAATCAACCTAAGAACACTGTTTTTGCATTCAATATTTTGTAAAAAAAAAAAAAAAAAAAAGCTTTTCATATCGGACAACATATGGACTGAAACCGATACAATACATCAGTGATAGGCCAACATGTAGGACATGATGATTTTTGAGTGCTCATACAAACTATTTGAACTGAACTCCAGTGCTTTCATGTAAATTTTACAGCCCAAGTTGCTGTCCCGTGACCTGTTAGATTTGGTCGCCTCACATTTTAACCTGAAGGAGAAAGAATACTTTGGGTTGTGCTTCATAGATGACACGTAAGTACGTTCACTAAAATAATAGGCATTTTAAAGACAAAAAGTGCAATGTCCTTGTTGCATATGTGTGTGTATTTTATTGTATTACATGTTTTTTTAATTAAAGGGATTAGTTGATTTAGAACCATTCCTTGTTTACAGAAGAGAGGACAGAAAAGGAGAGAGAAAAGTTATGATAGCAATATTCCAACACATGATTTGTGTTTCTATCCCTGATCAGTGGCCAGAATAACTGGCTCCAGCTGGATCGTAAAGTCCTTGATCATGACTTCTCCAAGTCTTCGGGGCCTTTGGAACTCAAGTTCCTGGTGAGGTGAGTGCTCTCACTGTAAAAGCTTGCCAAATGTGGAATACTGCTGTTCCTTATTAGGAACATCAGCATTTACTAAGGAATGAAACACTCTTTATATATCTGAATGAGTTGTGAATAGTAGATGCTAAGGTATGAAGCAAGCTGGTATCTTGACAATGTCATGGCCTCCAGAGCTCATCCTGACCAGCAGGTGGCAGTGATGGAACACAAATACAATCTTGCTGTGTGGTTAATCAAGTCTGTGAATAATAAATTTCATGCATGCTGGTAAAATGCATTGACATGCTATTTCAATTAACCTTGCTGACCCCAAACTCTCCACAGGTTTTATATTGAGAAGATCACCTACTTGAAAGACAACACAACAGTGGAGCTGTTCTTCCTGAACGCTAAATCTTTAGTGTTTAATGTAAGTGTTTGTAAGCATTTATTTACTAAAAACATGTCTCATATATCACTTTTTATATCCTAGTTATTTATTATTTGGCATGTCCGTTAGTTCCAGGTAATTAAACACAATAGGTGATTGCCTTTTGAGGAGATGTCTAATCCAAATATTGATCTACCATCATTCTTATTTTACAACAGACCCATACGAACATATTAAATTCAGCTGGGGGTTGATGGTGATTTGTTCATATTATATGTCTGATACACATTACTTATAAATATCCATTTTTATCCTGAAGCCTATGCCAGTGATTCACAAAGTGGGGTCTTTGAGGCTCTTCCAGGTTTTTAGTTCAGTTAATTTAAATTATTATGATGGAAATGTCTTTATTAATTATAAATAAGGATTCATATATCGAAGACTAATATGAAATCTATAAAAGAAAAATCATTGTAGACTAAGACATGTATAACAAGTTTACAGTTTTCTTATGTTCTTTCACATGACTAAGACTATTGAAAAATAAAAAAATAGGCTGTGCAAAATTATTCCAAGGGACATACATGAGGACGTCCTCGGTACAGCCTATTTTCTATCTTGTGAGGAGTCCTTAGCTACAAAAAGATTGAGAACCTCGTACAGTCCTTTATTTGCATAACTTCATATCCTGTCCTCTTTTATCTCTTTCCAGAATTATTGTTCATACAAAACTTATTTTTTGATTCGTAGCATGGTATTTGTTGAGGAAATACGTCAGTCATATCACCATATTTACATTTTTTTTAACTTTTAGGTATCACACTGGCACTGAAATCTCATTCAGAATCTATTCCGAATGCTGCATTCAAGTGCTGTAGGGGATTTAGCTGCAAAGTTATTGATTCAATCTCATGGAAGCAATATGTTATTGTTTGATGCAAATATTTAGGATTTCATTCATTACAATCATTATAATAAACTGCAAAAGCTTATTCAGTCATTCACATGTTGTAGTAAGATCAGGGATTCCATGTGTTTACTGTAAACAATTTAAAAACTAAATGTAAATGTAATTCTATTTGTGTACGACAATAAATACGGAACTAAATCGGATTGTAATCAAATGAATGTATTACGATCTCATGTGTGAAGTGGACAATAAAAATAAATGCTTAGATGTCAGTACTAGTCAGGTAGTTGTTAGTATTTTGGGAGTACGAGGAGTACGTGAATGCAGCATGTGATCAAACGTTGCAGTGCAGTTTTTTTTCGCGGGGAGAGCAGACTGGTCACCATGGGAGACGGAGACTGTTGAACCTGCTTTCGGACTGTACCAATTTACCAAAGGGGGCTGCGGATTCAGGCACTACCTTCAACTAGCCTTTCTGTGCACCAGTGTGTGTGTTTTTCCGCTAAGAGAAAATGTCCTGCTAACTAGGTGCCGAAAAACAGAAGTGAACACACTTCACGGGTAGTTTAAAACACCGTATTGTCTCTGCGGCAGTGGTTCAGTCGGTAACGGTGGGACCGAGGTACGGGACGGGAAGATTTTCTCTCAAGTCAAGTGTCTCGGACAGGCTGCACTTTGTGTGTGCGTGTTTTTGAAAAACACCCCGTTTACTTTACCCTCTTTTTTTTTTTGCAACAGGAGACCATCGAAGTGGAAAGTGAAAATGTTTTCAAGTTAGCCGCATTCGCATTGCAGGTAAGAAAGAGTTTGTCGCAGTTTATCGCTTTCTAGGCTGAGATTTTGTCACTTAGCCCAAACGTGAATGAAGACGGCCGGGGCACGCAACATTTGAAAACATTTGTCTGTTGAAGTTGCTTTGGTCGATGCTATTGCTAAAGAAACTAGTCCCTTTATATTGATATTCGCATGTGAAATGTTCTTGTTCTTTGAGGCAGTGTTAACATCATTTATACGATACATTAAAATGTAGTAAAATGAATGTTGATGTTTTATCTAATGATGCACGATATTGGATTTTTTTGCCGATATCCGATATGCCGATTTTATTTTTTACCCACAATCAGGGCAATTTCCCAATTGACATAATAAGTAAACATAACCTCTGTTCACTGGGAACATGTGAAAAGTGCAACTGTACAGCAATTAAACCCAAATTGAATAAAATTACATTTACCTTACAGACTGCTCCTTAAATTAAAATTTAACTTATAACAGGAGCCCAATATGTGACGACTCAACCTGCACTGTGGAAACAAAATCACAAAAAGTACAAAAAAGATAAGCAGCTTCAGTCCCTAATCAAAACGTAAATAAATAGGTGGGTTCAGACTACACTGCACAATTCTATGAGCTACAAACAAGGTGCAACAGAGAGTTGATGTGCACCCCATTATTTAATCAGTTTATTAAATCGGCGTGTTGGCAAATGTCCGATTCATTTTCAAGCCAATATCGGCCGATACCGATAACATGCTGATAATATCCTGCATCCCTTGTTTTATCATGTTAGGTTACCTTTGTTACAGATTGTTCAGGTAGCTAAAATTAGAATAACAGTTAACTTGCTGTGCAATTTACTAAGTCTTGCATTTTGTTATAATGCGTTTATTAACTGCGTTGTTTCCCCTTTTTTAAGGAGGCCAAAGGAGAATACACCAGGTAAGAAGTTATCCAAATTAAAACCTCTTTCACATCAATGTAAAAAGGTCACAAAAAGTTGTGTTTTCATTAAAAACACGTTTTTGGGTGAGCAATTCAGGATATATTAGCTACCAAAAAGAGTATCAATGAATTGTGAAGTTTTTTTGTTTTGTGTTTTTGCTGTATCGTTATACACAGACATCCATAATCCTTTTTGGAAACTTGTGCAGTTGGATACAAACTCTGCACAATGTATTAAGTGTTTGTTTCTGTAAAAGGTCAAGTTTGTCAAATTGTTTGGTCAGTGCTCAGTATACAAACGATGGCTGTGTATAGCCAGTTAATGTTCAACTTGACTCAGTCAGAATTTATTTAATGCTATACTTACCTTAGTTAATAATTTCCATAATTTGTTCTTGTGGCATTGACCGTAACCCCTGCTGGCTTGTTGCCATCCACATGGTCCAAACATTGCCTTTAAAATCTGAACACTATTAGCTGATGCTTCATGTTTGCACTTTCAACAAAGCCCCACAAAGGCACTTCTTTTCTGACATGTTGCGATTGCATCACCTCTCCATAAATGTCACATATCCTACTACAAATACATGGACATTGTGTGCACATTTGGTCGATGACACTGGTGGGAGACTCTGTTCAAAACCTTGATAATCTGTTCACTAGTGGAGATAATGTTTTCATAGTGGGCCGTGCTCTCAGAGGCTTGACCTGCTGATAAGGTATGTTGTTTTTTTGCCAGCCGTAGGAGTGAAGGGCATTGGCTGTGATTAGTCAACACTGCTCGGTCTGAGTGAGTGACTGAGCAGGTTGAAGCAGCACAACCTGTGTGTTGCCCCAGCGCTTTGCCTCTAAAGGCCTCCCTGTCCATTATGTTAACACAAAGATTTGTGCTCTGTAAGGAATTGTGAGTGTATATGGTTAGAATAGTGATACTTGCAGTGCTGAAATTGCAGTTTGATCCCTGTCAAAACATTGCTTTTGTTCTTTAGCAAAAAAAGAATACAAAACTTGGCTGCATCTGCTTGCGCTCATTAACCACCCCATTATTTAGAGGCATGATTGACCTGATAAATGTTAATTATTATTCATTACAGCTTGATTTATGCCTCAGTGTTTTGATTCAAAACTTCACTGTGAAGTGTAGTGTGAAGTCTGAACTTTGAGCTCATGTGGGTGTGGGGTTGGGCTGTACTTTGTCCTGACTCTGAAAGCACAATAAAAGACAATCTGCCAACAAATCTGGTAGAATCAGCAAGCATGGGAGTATGTCCAAATCATGCTGTCTTTTTCTTTATTTGCACAGAAACTACTTTCCCCCTGCTAATTCTGATTGTTGTTTCTAGATATTAAGTTGTTAGACACTTACAAACGTACAGTAAAGTTTAGAGCTCTCAAATCATCTGTAATTATGGTCATAGGAGATTTATTTAGTTGATTAGTCATTTTTTATGTTTTTTTAATGATAATGTTTGAGTGCATCTCTTGGTAAAAAAAAATTGGTGCTTTTGCATGATTCTTTGTGTAGATTTCTGTTGTTAAGGACAGCCCTAATAAAGTTGTTTTCCTCAAACATTTCTAATTTGAATATGACCCCAAAAGCTAACACTATTATTATAGTAGCGCTTCCCCCGCTGTCCTGTAGCAGTATTTCTCATTGCTGTCTGTAATGTCTTTTATTTCTTCTTCGTTGAGAGAACAAACGCAGTAAATCCCCTCATAAAGCATATAATATAAATGTGTCTCCTCCACACTGTATCAGCAAAGGGCCCTGGAGCAGTGAGATTAGCTGTGGAGGAGTTAGGGAGACCTCCTCCTCCTTCAGTCAGCTGCCTTAAGAGGGATGAGCCAGACCCACTGTCCAATGGCAGACAACTTGGCGTCAGGAGGACTCACTGTTATTGTGCTGGTGTGGGCCAACCCCCTGCTGTGCATTGAATGAATGCACCATCAGGTTTCACATTGTACTTGTATCAGAATCCCCTTCGCTTTGTCAGTATCGCATGGCATTGTTTTTATATCCAGAGTTACTTAAAAATGGATCTTTAAAGAGTCTTAAAAGGAATTTAATTAATTAATCTAAAACAAGGCCTTAATTGGTTGAATGTCTAGAATTAACCTTTCAAATGCCTAATAATGCTAAGACATGGGAAGAAGGAATTTATTAACCTTTAGCTGTCACTGTAACTTGGATAACATATGGCTCTGTGTATTTTATGCAGAAATCAGCATGCTGGGAATCAAGTCAGTGTAATTCCACATGCAAAGAGACAAGATTTCCAAGAAAAATTGCAATGCCATGTATTTTGGTTCTGCCCTTATACAAAAAGTTTTGCTTTATTTTATGATAATCACTTGGATAAAATTGTCCCAAATTCTAAGTAATTGATGTCAGTCCATGTTTTTTCCCTTCAGTTTTGGCTATAGTAAAATTGTTCTTTAATTTTATTCCAATTGGCATGAAAAAAGTCTTTAAAGTTTTAAATCTAACTTGTCTGAAGCGTTAGGAACCCTGTTATCATGCTTCTTCACACCACCTGCAGGTATTATCCACAGCTAAGTGCAACAAGTTGCAACTCCTCTCTGAAGGTTGATTAAAGGGATTGTGGGAAACGTAGGAAATCACTAAATTGATTGATGTCTTTAATTATGCTTAACAGTTTAAAAGTAATCCAGTGGGGATTTTTTTACTCGTCCACAGACATTGTTTATAGCACTATATATTAACTACTGTAATTTTAAATCAACTTTGATTAACACAATGGCAGTTCAAATTCTATCCATGTGAACCAGCATTCCACCCAGACAGTTTGAGTCCTTAGTTCTATTTGCAGGTGTAGCCTGTAGTTAGTGGTTCATTCACAGCAACAGGCTCTCTCATTGTGCTCCCTCCACAGTCACCATGTCTCAGCCCAGTGGAATAGCTGACACATGAGTATTATCTCTCCCCACGCTGGGTAGGCTGCGCTAGGCTGGGCTGGTCTGTACTGGGTGTAGGAATTGCCCCCGCGCTGCAGGCTGCAGGCTGCAGGGAGATAACACACGTAGTAATGAATTCCAGATTGCTGACAGAGCAGCGTGGCTGTGGAGTAGATCACCCCGACAACGCCAGCCCCAGCTCCCTATAAAATGTATGCCATCAAACACGCAGCAAAGTGCCATGGCAGCAAAACCCAGTCAACCTAGGAGAGGTAGCTACAGGGAAGAGTGATTCAAGTGCCTCTGCCCTTGCAGCGGCTCAGCCTTGTTTTTGTTTAGTAAGCCGGTTCACATAACTGGATCATTATGGTTCTGTCTTACCATGTCAGCGGCTGTTAAATTCCATTAATCTTTCAAGAAGAGGACCTAAATTGATGTTCAAGGTCAAATGGCCATTGACCTGAAATCTAATACTTATCCATCTACTACTTATTTTGTTGTTTTGATGAGGTTGTACTGGACCTACACTCGATGATGTTCTAATAGATTATATCATATTATGGTCTGACCTGCACATTTAAGTTCTGTCTTAGAGGCCACAGACTGTTTTGTAACAGTGATGGGGTTTGTACAGTACTTTTCAACAAAGGGAGACGCTGCCAAAGGCTTGTGAATGGCTTTTGTTCAAGTCTCCAGTGGACCGGCCCGCCAAGCCAGAGCCCTTTTTGTCCAGCAGAACTCACTCCTACATGATGTTGGAGTGACTCATAGCTCACTATCATAGACCTTGACAGTGACAAACACCACAATTTGTCTGTACAGATAACATCGTTTCTGTGTTTAGTACTTGATGCCTCTGCTTAACTTTTTTGGCAGAATTTGTGGGTGAGACAGACTGTACCTGTTGAATCTGTCATGGTGTCATCATTAGCTAATCCTTGAAAGTGAATCAGTATGAAGCATTTTACCAACGGTACATAGAATAACTGTGAAGTGCATTACTGTTGGGAACCTGCATGAAATGGCTTTGATATTTTTGAAAAGATTTCTTGCCAGGCCCCTTAAAAGGCTCCCTGTGAGTTAAAGGCCCTGCATGTGCTTTTATAAATTAAGTCTGGCAAGACATGAGTGAAGCTCAAGTTAAGTCTTGGCAAGCAGTACTACTCTTTATAGATAAGAAAGATGAAAACAATATCCTGACACTGCACCTTTGCTAAAGGTTTCCAAACATGAGTTATTGCTGCCATGCCTTAAGATAGAAATACAAACCACACTGTGAAAGTACAAATGTGGAGAAATATTCCCTACGACTTTGATATTTTTGTGTAAACATCTACCTTTACTTTCTTCATGGTTCACATGCTGGTCTGGGGAACTCAGTTCAGGTCATGATATATGTCTGAGTGTAGAGATTCTCATGGATAGTGAAGTTCGTGCTTGGACCAGGATGACATGCCACTCATCAATCTGTGTTTCTTTCAGCAGCTCTAAGGTACTGATGAGTACTGACTTAAAAGGACTCTTGTGAATGAATACATTTGCTGTTCTTAAAGTTTATTTATAATCTTTTTCAGTGCTGAGACTGCCAGATCAGACTTGAAGCAGCTCCCAGTTCTGCCCACCAGAGTATTAAGGGAGCATCCATCTCTTAATTACTGGTAAGTAAACCATATTTATGGTTCAACCACTATCACAGCCCTTTCTCCACAAGTTACAATTCAACTGTCCAATCATCTCAGTGGTCAATACCATCTGGTTGTACAATGCAGTGGGGCTTTACTGAATAGTTTGAAGAGCTTCATTTATTACATTGTCATCTTTTTTTCCAGGTGTATTTTATCCTGTTTAAGCCCAGTATTTCTTTCTGCAGAGGAGGAAACACTAATATTATTAGTATTTTATTAGACTTAAGTGGTGGCTACGTAGGATTGTCTCCAACTCATATTATCCACCTCACCCCACAGTGGCTGTTACACTGAGACTTTGCTGGGAGGAGAGCATAACTTGAGTTGCTGTAGCTGCTAGGTGAAGGTTCGTCTCTGGAACAGCCATATGCTCTCCTCCCATCGAAGTCTCCTAGCCGTTGTGAGTGAGTCAGAGGTAATGCAGGATGCGTGAGCTAATTCTGTTCTGGAAGAAAGAGAGGGAGCAGGGGCGGGGAGATATACAATGAAATAAGATTTACCAATTTTAAATAGTAAATAAATGAAAATCAATATGTGGCTACCAGTTTAGATATTGTGGTGAGCTGACACAAATAAATCCAATGAAGGACTCTAATCAAATCGTGGGCTTTTTTTGTCTGTTTGCTTTTAAGGGTGATAACATCATACATATGATGATATCCAAGCAAAGCCTAATTTGAACATCTCATTGGAAGCTTTGAATGTAAACTAATGACATTTGGTACAGGCCTAAAAAGCAGTATACTCCTCAGAAGAGCAGTTTTGGGTAGTACCTGCCCAGCTGATGGTTTTGCATCTGATGGGGTGACTAATTAGCGCCTGGGTCGTGTTAATTAAGTTTGCCCATTAGCCCTGGATGAGCACAGGGAGGTGCTGACAGCCACTGGCTGTCTAAAGGATTGCTGTCTGTCTCTTCAATCCACACTGCTGCTTTTTCTCCTGTGCTCGCCCCTCCTCTCCTGGCTAAACGGTCATCTGAGGCTGCTGCAGCCTCGAAAGCAGCTACATTCAGTTTAATATTGAAATTAAAATAATGGACTTATGGCGTATGGGTAAGCACATCTCTCTCTCTGTCTCTTTCTGTCTGTTAAGCCGCAGTGAGTTTGCAGACTCGCTATGCTATTAAAAGGGATGATTACAGTGGGAAGTAAATGGGATGCATTTGCAGGGGAGGTAGATGAGAGCCATCAGCAGGCCAGTAGGCCAGACTGCATTTTCTGCATGAGCAGACAGAATGTGTGTCAAAGAAAGAGCCCTCTCCCAATCCCTCTGTGGCTGGAATGTGCAACACTTGATGGATTATTCATTAAATGTTTTATCTTTCCATTTGCAGTGAGGACAAAGTGATTGAACATTACAAGAAACTGAAAGGACTGACCAGAGGACAAGCCATTGTGCAGTAAGTTAAAAGCAACCCTCGTATTTTTATGATTAAATGATCTTAGTTTGGCAAATTAACCTGTGTGCCCCTTATGTATTAGTGCCTCTGACGCCTCAGTGCTCCAGCACCTATACCAGGCCTTCTTCTTTACCCTCATGTGTCGGCATTGTGGTGACTGTTATTGTAGAGAAGGCTGTCACCATGCCAGAATGTGTCATTAATTTGGGGAGGTGCTCTTTAGAGTAGGCAGCGGGCCAGCCTTGGGGAGGATGTCAGTCCTCCACTGTGTTTTTGCTGGGTCTGTAACTCAGAGTGGCCCTGGGTCATTTACACTCGGATGATTTGTGCCCTTGAACTGATCAATAGACTCTCCCTCACTGTGTCACGGCCCTGAAACAAATCAATCAGCTTGCCACTGCGAATGACTGTGGCTTCTCAATGACTGTAGCTTAAATCCCACTTTGTCTGTTGTACAACAGCCACCGGTTGACAGTGATGAAGTGTAACTGTTAACTTGTTCCTCTTTCTCTGAAGGTACCTGGCCCTGGTGGAGTCCCTGCCGACATACGGAGTCCATTATTACCCTGTGAAGGTAACAGTGGCGCCCTGAGTCATAAAGTAGCTTAACCTTTGAACAAGCTTCTGTCAGCATGCTGTCTTCATTTCTTTCTGAATTTAATCAAACACATCAATCCAAATTGTTTTCACTAAAATATTCCATATTTTTCTTTATGCTTAATCATGAGGCCTTTTCCATTAAAAAAATCTGTGCTGCAGCCAAAGCAACAACACATTTGTAACTGTAGGAACACACAGACAGGACAATACTTGGGCAGGATAAGAGAATACAAACTGGTTTAGTACAGAATTGCGTAAATAATTTGAAATAAATAAGTGAGACTCCAGTAGACACCATAGTAGCACGTTTAGTTTTGCAGTTTCTAAGTGATTAGTTCAACTTTCCTTACTTTTACTTGCATCCTGTAACTTTCCCAACCAAACCTTATTAAATCAAGGTGTCTGAGGAGATCAAACAGTGGCGTTAAAAACGACTCAGTCAGGCTTGCAGAGATTTTAAGGCCTTCAATGTATTTGATCTCTTCTTGTGTTGCTATTGCTGTAAGCCTAATAGGGTAATTTCTTTGGTAAGAGGGCTTTTTTTCCCCTAAAACTCCCGGCAATAAAGCTACCTCTAATGAGTGTTGGTGCGATGTGTGCTTTCATGCAGGACAAGCAAGGAATACCGTGGTGGCTGGGAGTGAGCTATAAAGGCATCGGCCAGTACGATTTGCAGGATAAACTAAAGCCAAGAAAGGTAGGTTGACCTCTTTTTCTCAGCTGCTCTGATTTTCCTATCTGTCTTAGTTTTAATTTTAAAAAAGTTATTTTTTCGAAGCAAAACTTGACACTTTTCTTGTTTGTTGTTTACTTTTCTGTAGAATTTCCCTTATCTATGTCAAAAATCCAAGGATACAGGATTTCACATGTTGTACAGTTTTGCTTCATATATAAGCTTGGTTTTCTCACAGCCACATTTAAACACGTTGTGGAAATGTGTACTTTTGAGCATTATAGTATATATACTTAAATTGCTAGTTGAAAAAACAGCTTTCCCTGTGCCTCTTGTTAGCTAGTTAATGATCCATCCACACTGTAAATAGGTGTAATTAAGATGGTGGTTCCCATGTCAGTCAGGAGAATGAGGAAGACAGATGGTGAAAATATTTTGGAGTATCAGTATGTGCTCTGTGCAGTCAAGGCTGTAGGTGTAATAGCAAATACTACTAGTACTAGTACTGTACTAACAACAGTGGAATGAATAGTGTCTTAGTGTTATAGAATAGCTCAACTTGCAAAGTTTAAAGGGGGGGAAATGCAAAAGTACCTTTCACACTTAGTATTAAATAGTGTAGAATTATTGTTTTTTGGGCAGTGTTCTATACAACCAAATTAGAATATCCTTTCTTGGGGGTAGGGTTGAATACATCTGTTATCTACAACTGAAAGTACAAGTATTTACCTCAAGTGTTGAAACTGTACCTTTTAAACAATTAGCATTAATTTCACTGTGACCTTATTTTAGGAATCAAGATAAAAAATATAGGACACACCTTTGTTAACTTTATAATGGACATTAAGCTAGTCCTCTAGTGTGGAAAGGGCCTATTATGGTGCCTTTTTTGTGCATCCGTGAATAAAGTATTTTCAGTACAGTAATCCATTACTACTACTAAAATTCAACCATTTTTGAGTTTGTACTTTTTTTGAGAGGTGTTATATAATAGTGTCCCAGCCAAACATTTCTCCCCAGCCTCTTTCATTAGACTCGTCATAGCTGTTGTTAAATGGCAGGAACCTGTTTACATAGCAGGGTGTGCTGTTACACAGAGGCATTAATGGGCACAGCCACAGTACGCCTCTCCCCGACCCTCCTAGTGGAAGGTGTAATTATGGTTCTCTGTGGGAAGCAGTGGGCCTCTGGGACTGGGGGTTGGCACTCTGCCAGGCGGGTGGGTGGGCGCTTAGAGTTGGGGGACAGTAGTATGGGTGTAGGGGTGCTGAGAGGGTTCAGAACTCATCTCTGGCTTCTCCAACTCCTCCACACAAAGAGTTTCCTGTTGTGGGAAAAAATGTTGCCTTTTTAAAATGACTTTTTTTGTTCTCTTACTCTTACTCTCTCTACGCTCTTACTGATAATTGGAAGTGTACGGCTGCTTTCCGTTTGCCTTGAAGGGAATCCTCTGTATCTGGTGCATATTGATAGTGCTTCCTGTCTTAGTTTAGAGCCCCTGTATTCAACCCAGCCCATCCCTCCTTGCCCTCTGCCCAGCCCCTCTCAGCATGCTGCAATCATTATGGTAATCTATGTGTGTGTGTGTGTGTGTGTGTGTGTGTGTGTGTGTGAGAGAGAGAGCTTTTGTCTTGGTAGAAACACAATTGATCAAACAATACAAAACAAGTATCTGTGTAGGGGGCTGGGGGCTGGATTTAATGGTGCTAATGGTGGGGGGTCAGCAATTGTTTAGTTCTTCAAAAATATACATTTTTAAATTTTATTTTAAGTTTAGTAAATAAAAAAATCATTGAAAGCAGCTACAATAGCTTAACCTCACATTATCTTCTCTGCATGCATGCCAGTTTCATCACTCTGTATTGAATAGCCTGGAACTCAAAAGCCCACTCTCCCTGCTGTGTTTGAGAGAAGTGGCACATTTGGTTCTGTGAATAGCCTGCCATTTCCATTAGGTATAGATGCAGGGTATATAAGAAAGCACTGTCTATATAGCCAAATGCCATAGGTTATGTATTCCAAAGATGGGGATAGAGAATAAATAGAAAATACCAAAAGCAGAAACAATATGTTATTTAGGAAGACTTCATTAAACTATTTAATGTGAGAGACAAATAAAAGGCCATAATGGTGCTTAGACTAGAAAAGTGTGTCTCCAGGACATACAATGGGACAGATGGCAAGTCAAGGCTTAATTCTTCCTGAATTAAACCAGGAGACGTTTCTGTCTCTTCCTCTCTCTCTGTCACTCTCCCAGTGGGTAATGGGACACTCTCTGAGACCACATGCTGGTCCACATGTATGATGAGCCAGCAGAACCAAAATAAATCTTTAGTTTAGTATGGGTGACAGTGTCAGCCTCTGGGTAGTAATGACATGATATGAGAGACCTGAAAGAACTGTGAAGTGCGAAAAAGGAAGTTAAAGGGAAGTATAAATTAAAACTGAGCCGATTCTCTCCTCCGGTCACTTTTATTTTGGTCAAAGCCCTCCCCCCATCATGAATCAAAACAGGATAAATATTCTTTGTGTGTATTCTCCTTGTCAGGTTTTCACATCTTAAAGCAACACGTCTTGTTGTGGAAACATACAGAGTTGCCAGCCGTAGTCGGTATGTGACGTGCTATGTGAAGGGTGGGGCCGATCTTTTTCTGTAGAGGCGTGTGAGTCAGAGCCTTTGACACATTTTCATCCATGTATGATTTTGTGGACTCGTGGCCCTGGGGGTCCTTGGGTTGTGGGTGTGAGCTGGATCTGAACAGCCTGATCCCATCTGAAACCACAGGCATTTCTGGCTCATTTCCACCTGCCTGTAATGAAATGTTTGGCAAAAACAAGGGAGATGGAAATACTAAAGATAGAAGATATCGAAATTTTGTGTAGTCACGTAACTTTGTTCGTTTTTTTCTGTTTAAAAATTGTAAAATTTTGATTTCTCTATCTAGGAATTGAATGAATGAGTCACTGTTTCACATAGATGCAGGGTATGTCATCTTCCTTGTGTGCAAAAAGATTTATCAGATTTCCAAGAGCAACTTACAGGTTGACAACGACAGTGAATCACTGTGTAGGAAAATTATGTAGAGACATACATCTATATACAGTAACATCTGGAGTTGTTTTTTTTAAATGGAGTCGTATGAGAATTGTATGTTATATGACTCAAGCTAGGTCATAAGTTTACCAAAAATAAATACAGATCCCAACGCTATTTTTAACACTGAGGAGGTTGTAAATGTACACAGATAAAATACACAGATGATGGACCACAGCCTTATAATTGTGAGTTTCTCGGCATCTGAGATCTGCAAGTTGCTCTTTAAAAGGACTTCTTGCAGTCTCGTGGTTTTAGAGATTGAGGTGTGTCACATCCTTTAAATACTTTAGCAGTGGCTTCAGCAGTAGTCACAGGTGAGTCCACTATTAGTTTCATCTATGTGCTGGTACACAGGTGTGGAGTTTCTCTAATAGGAGGAATGGTCCAGTGAAATTGTGTCATTATTGTCTAGACCTTTGTTATCTGCTGTTGCAATGTAAATGATGCTATTGATAGAAGCTTGAGGGTGTGAATTACCATGGGGTGGTGGGATGAGCTGTCCTGCCGGGTTCCCATTGTTCATGAGTACCATCCTCTTCATATCACTAGCAGACTGATAGCTGTCTCTTTCACACATGTACTGCTTCTCTGAACTTGTACAGACTTTATCTGGAAGAGCTGTTTGAGAGAACCCAAATGAATGAATCTGTTGGACCAGACATTTAACAGACTTTACTCTGCCAGCTCCTGAGTACAAAGTCTGTGCAACGTCCGATTGAGCCCATGTGTGAATAGAGCAGGTCATCGACGAAGAATTCACAATGAGCGGTTGGGCGTTTTGATGACGTTTATATCACAGCACTGGTTTGAAACCAGAAGAGTACAAACACAGGAGATCGAAGAACAAGGGAAAATGTCTAATTGGCAGGATACGTCATGTACAAGATGACATACATAGACTGCTGTTTGTATAAAGGAATCCTGTTACTAATTCATAGTAACAATTTAGATGTATTGATAAAAGCTTTGAAAGTGCTTAAAAAGTGCACGAATTTTACTATTAATTAGCTATTAGCAAACACTAACTATTTGAATAGACCGATTCCACCTTAAATTTGAAATGCTGAGGTTTCATGATCGTTAGCTCGTGTTAGTAAAAATATACATGCATATTTTTTTCTTCCCTGGTGGAGTGGACAGACAGTGCTTTCTTAGCCACATGAAAGAAAAGAGAGCCTCAGCTATTAATGATTAGACCATAATAACAGATTCCTAACATGTTTGCCTAGTGGGGGAGATGGGTATAGTAGGCTCAGTCACACAGCAGTGCTTTGTGTGTTATTTACAATATGAAAAGCAGAGAACTTCCCAGATGGAAGCGGAGTATTGTCAGTAGTGACGGGAAGTGAAGCAGAGATGAAATGTCTTCAAACAAGGAAAAACCTGGCCGTACACATTCTGGTGTACAACCTGCTCATCTGGTCTGACTAAAAAGGAAGTAAACTGTGTGGGAGAGGGAGAGCAGTGCACAGCAGAGCCTTGAAGGCAGCCGGAGGTATCTGTGATGTATCTGTGATGTCAGAGGAGGGGGGGTGGCTAAAGGGGCGTGGTCTGCTCAGCTGAAACTCTTGCAACACCTATCTAGCTCCCTGAGAACAGACAAGAGGGAGTATTGTTCGAGGAAGCTCTAGCCCTGTGGGAAAGTCAAAAGATTGAATACAAACCCCAGAGAATTCAGCAGGGATTTGATAAATAGCCTTCACGGTAAGCCTTTTTTCATTGTGTCTAACTATTACCTGTCTAGCTGGTTCAGCTTAAGTTTTATTTTCTCCTTGTGCTCCTCTAAATGTTCTCTTTGGTGTGGTGTTGTACCTGCTCTGTTGGATTAGATACAGGCTCTCTGTCACTGTGTGAGCAACACTGCTGTAAAGGAAGACGTGTATCGATTATAGTTAGTTTGTTAAGCATATATTGTGCTAAGCAAATACAACCCTGATCCCAAAAAAGTTGGGATTCTGTGTAACACTGACAGAATGCATCAAATTCAGTGTATGTTTCTAACAGTTAAAGTGTATATGTGAACATAAAATATACTGGATTTGTACAGTTTTCAATTCAATATATGTCACAAATTATCACATTCTGTTTTATTTACATTTTAGACAACTTTCCAACTGTTTCAGAGTCAGGGTTGTATCTTGGTCCCAGTGGAAGTGGAGAAGTTCTATTAACCATGCAAGGCACAGTTTCTCTCAGGTTATGACATATATATAGATAATGTGTTTTGTAATTCAGAGTAACTTGCGATGTTACCTTCTAGGATGTATCAGTGGTTATATATTTTCTGCCACATTAATCTCAGCTCCACTGTTGTGCAGCCTCTTTTCTTTTTGAGAAGTTGTTGTTCACAGGCAAGTGGCTCCAAATGTGTTTAGTGAGCCCAGTTATCAGTGGAGCAGATGTTTCATCCTGACACAGAGAAGTCCTGCCTCTGTTTCCCTCCAGACAAGAATGAAATGAGAAACCGGCCTGCCGCCTGGCACAGACTTGCTCCCTGCAGTTGCAGCAGCATTATAATTGCTCCTGTGTTAGCCTGAACATACACCTGGCTGGCTGGCCTGCTGAGCCTCATACACAGCTTCAGCTGTTTTGTTGTTTCTGCTAATGTTGCAAGTTAACCAGAAAAAAATGGTGCAAGCTGCTGTGGTTTAAACAAAGCGAATTGTTTTAATACCTGCCTCCCGTTGTGTTGCCTTACAGCGAGATTGATCCCCTGTATGGGAAGCTTCTACTTTTTCTGCAGCTGTGTGTTTTACAGCCTTTGTGTATCAAATGACATTTCAGTTTATGTTGTGCAAATGCACATTTTTAATCAATAGTCCCGTGTTGCCTTTTGTACTCAGTGATGTGTAATGCCTCTCTCCCCCTCCCCTCCCCCTTTCTGTCTGTCTCTTTTTCTCTGCAGTTGTATCAGTGGAAGCAGTTAGAGAATTTGTATTTCCGCGAGAAGAAATTTGCTGTGGAAGTGAACGACCCTCACAGGTCAGAGAAGAAAATTGACTTAATCTATCTTAACTGATCTCATCTCATGAGGTCCTTTCACTGTATCTGAAGTGTTCCCATTTTAGCTGCTGTTTGCTTCAAATGTCCTTATCCTACACCTTCCGCACTGTGAAGGGCATCTGCAGCCAGTGGCCCATTTAGGACAACATGTTAAAAACTTTAACTTGTCTGTGAAATGAGTGTTTTCCTGCTGTTTAATTGCCACTTTATTATTCTAAGGTTGTTATAAGAGCTCTACCTCTCACACAGGCTTTGATGTGGCACTGTCAGCCTCCAAAGGTGTCATTAAATCCCACTGTCTGTTTCAAAATGAGTTTGATGTTGCTGCTTGCCACACACAAGATTTTTACAAGAATGATTTTCTAATCTTTGCTTAACACGTCTTTTTTTATCTTAATTAAAGCCTTGTTTATCTATCATCAACTGTTTAGTGTTTATGTGCAGCTGTTGAACAGATTTGCTTCTTGGATCAGCACAAGTACTAAATGTTTGTCTTGTTATCTTCTGCAGAAGAACAGTGACCAAGCGAACTTTTGGACAGACTGGTCTGGTTATACACACATGGTATGCCAGCCACTCTCTGATTAAAACCATCTGGGTGATGGCCATCAGTCAGCACCAGTTCTACCTGGACAGGAAGCAAAGCAAAGTGAGTGTCTGTTTGTTTTCACCTAACAGATTCACTTTGGTTAAATGTAGTTAGAAACCATCTAATCCTCTCTAATGCTCGACCTGTGTAGAGATCTTGCAACATGTCAAGTGACCCGTGTAGGTGACCCACCTATAGATCAGGGTCAGGTGGTGTGTGTGTGTGGGAGGTCACGTGGGATAAAGCATTGATTCTGGGGGAGCAAATGACTTGCTGGCATACACAATGTGTTTGTGTTATTTAGTCATGACCCTATTATGAACATTTATTATCATTTAAACAAGTTCAGTGTTGACCTGTTTTCACTGGGCTGTAAGATGAGCCTTTAGACAGATTAAAGCACACTGATCCTCCCTCAGTGTGAATATGGACTTAAGTTCTGTTTGAAAAGGTTATTGTGCAAGTGGCACAGCATGGTGTAATGGTGACTGTTCATCATGTGATGCCTGATCCGTGTCCCATGCTCATGACTTATGTAAATATCTTGAGAAAGGGATATGACAGGCTGCCAGGTTTCATGTAAATAGATTCCTCTGCTGGTCAGTCTTATGTTGGGAAATAGTCCTTGGTTTAAAAGGAATAAAGCTGCTTTTTGTCTATTGAACCTGTAGTAAAAGGCGGTTAGGTTAAACTGAAAGTGTACAAGAGTTTGTAATTGCTCTGAGCAAAAGATTGCTGATAACAATACTTATAAGATAATAAACTTTATTTATGTGTCATCAATGTTACAAAGTGTTTTTTAATAGGAAATGAAACCAGATAAAATGAAAATAAGCTCGGGACATGACCACAGAGGAAGTAAAAAAAATACAATGAATAAGATCATATACAAACACAATTTTAAGAATAGATTTAAAAGACGCTACAGACTTCAACTGAAATTAAATATTCAGCAAGCTAACCGGTAAATTCGTAAAATTTAACAACTCAAAGCTTCATCCACGGCACCATCGTGTCGCACTATCAAGAAAAATTTGCTACAAGTGGCAGTGTAGTGATCTGGGGAAAACATCCTGCAAGTGGAAAGTAGCATAAACAGAACTGTTATGTGTCCTTGATTTTCACAACTCTCTGCTTTAGAGAATAACCGAGGCAAGGAGTTCTATACTGTGGTGGGTTTTAATAGCAGAAGCCCCAACGCCATCTTACACAAAACGTGACCCAGGAGAAGCCAGCTGATCTTATTGGCCAACAGGGCACACACCGGGTCAGTAATCAGGATATGTATGTAGGAGCAGGCTGTTTAAGGCCTTTAAATGAGTCATAAAAATGTTAAAGTAATTTGAAGTCTAACAGTGAGCCAGTGTAGGGAAGTGGGCTCAGGGGTGATGTGATCATGCCTCTTTGTCTCAGGTAAATGTCCAGCATCTGCAGTTTATACCAATTGGAGACAGGGAAAGAAGCACAAGCTGATAATGTGCGTGCAAATAAACAAGCTGAAAATAGATAATGGCATGTACAACTTTTTCTAGATCTGCAGTTGATAAAAATAACCTATTTTTTGAGGTTATCTTGAGCTGGAAGAAACTTGACCGAACAATGTTTTTAACTTTATCATCAAAACAGAGGTTAGCCGATATAGCAGCCAGAATGATATACTCCGAGTAGGTATGCCTATTATTAAGCCTATTTTAACCTCTGTCTGTGGCTTAAGAGGAAACCTATTTAATTCAAAGTAAACTACAATTTGCCCTATATAATGTGAAGTGTTTAGTTTGGAAGGGATACATGTTTTTTTATAACCACACCAGTGAGAATAAATACAAAAAGGCACAGTGTGTTCACAGCCCAAGTCCTTGTTCGGTGCTAAAAAATGTCCAAAGCCCTGAAGAGACACTCAGTCCATGTGTTGGTGTTTATGATGCATATTTGCTGAGCACTGGAGCTGTTATACAATATGAGTGGCTGTGATGTGCAGTTTGTGGTGGAGATGGATGTGTGTGTGTGGCTGCAGTCAAATGAGGTTATTCAGCCACTGTCTCCTCAAAGGCAGATGGTGTGTCAGTGTTCATCCAGGAATAGAGCCCACACTGATTGATGAGAGAGCAGTGTGCTTGGAGTACCCAGCATGCAAATGGAGCCGCCGCTATCGCAGTGCGCTATCATTAAAATGAAGTACTCACAATCCCTCCCTCACTACTCTTTTCCCTCCTACTCATCCCTGTTTCCTTCTCCTAACTGTGTCCTCTTCCCTCCAGACAAAAATGACCACGACCAGGAGTTCAGGAGACATCGCCGTGGACCTCACAGAGATCTGCGCCCCGCGGATCACTAAACTCTCCAGCATTGAGAGCAGAGACCAGCTTATCATGGCCAGCAACGGAAGCCTCATCTCAGCCGGTAAGCCGAGAGTTAATCAGCTAATGGCTTCTGCTCCACATCAAAATGATGAGTGAGTGATGATTTATTGCCATAATTTGTAGTTAATCAGACGTGCGCTTATTCCAGGTTCTGCTGACTCTGAAGTCAGCGAGGAACAGAAGAAAGAAAAGGTTGCTGAGTTGAAAAAGAAAGAAAAGGACCTTCAAGACAAACTGACAAAGAAACTTGAAGAACTGAAGAAGATCTGCATGAGAGAAGCTGTGAGTGTCTCTCTTATTCTGTTACTTCCAGTGACTTTTAAACCGTCCACTGATTGTTGGTTGTTGTGTTCATTTGCAGGAGCTTACGGGCAAATTGCCTAAAGAGTATCCCTTGGCAACAGGTGAGAAGGCTCCTCACGTACGACGCCGTGTTGGGACAGCTTTCAAGTTGGATGACCTTTTCCCCTATGATGAGGTTAGTGTCGCTATTGTTGTGTTATGTTTCCCTTATGTGAAATACAGTTCTTACTGTTTGTTTACCCCGAATTTGACATTTTGAAATGAGGCTTAAGAGTTTAACATGTGTTTTGAGGCTAACATTGCATAATGATTTGCATAAAACATTTGTTTTGAACTGTAGCTGGATTCCATTAGAATATAAATTTGAATTTGAATGTGTCAGCACACTGCAAATGAATGTTTTCAGATCAATTCCATCTTGTGTCTTGGAGACATTTGCAGTCTGCTTCTTTGTTCAGAGTTCTGCCTCTGACAGGATCTGTCTTTGTTTTTCCGGGAAATTCCCCGTTAACTGAGTTGTGTGTTTTCCCTGCAGGATCCACATCTGAGGAATCTAGAGAGCAGGTTTGCCCTGCAGCAGAAGATCGTGGAAGCAGCCATCAAGTTATCAAACGAGGATGACCTCTGCAAGACGGTGAAGAAGAAGAGGAGGAACAACTGTCTGGATGCGATGAGGAAGCTGGAGGAGATTGAGAGGGAGATCAACGCTTACAGGATCAAGAAGGGAAAGAAACCCACACAGAGAGCCTCTCTGATCTTAGCAGGTAGATGTCAACAACAGTTGCAGTGAAAACTCTACACAGGCTGTGCTTTCAAATCAAAGCTTCACATTCACTTTTAAGGACTGAAAATTGCTATTTGATTGAAAAGTCTGTCACTTTGTATGAAAAGTGCTCTATCAGTGGCGTCTCTGAGGAACAACTTCTCTCTCTTCTGTCACTAGATGATGTCAACCCTTCAGAACTCAGCTCTCTATCTGACAGCCTCACGCTGGATGATGGTAAGTGCCCATTCTCAGTGTGCATATGTCTACTTTCTCCTCCCCATATTTAATGCATTTTAGATCAATTTGAACCAAGCAATCACTTTTTTATCCCCCAGATGATGAGCTCTATTCCCAGAGGCAGCGTTCCAGATCGGTTCAGTATTCCCCAAGACCACACCATGCAGAGACTCTGGACATCCACTACAACAATGACAGACGGTCCTCTACCAATGAGCAGTATGCAGACAGCAGGTAAAAAGCTCAATGAAATGAATGAATATTCAAATTTTAGTGTGTGTGACGGCTGTTTTTGTAGGTGCCCTGAGCACGGAGCTAGTACAGACCTGTAGAGTAGATCCAGAGTTGCATTCCTGCCAGTCACCTCCTCCCTCCTTCTCCTGCCTCTCCAACAATCTCCCTCTTATCAGCCCAACACACCGGCTTTAAAAATAGATGGAAAAAAACATGTCGCTGCCTGTGAAGGAGCAGACAACAATTTGAAAAGGGAAACAGGAAAGCAGCTCTGGAAACTTAGTTTAAATTGCAGCTACTTCAAAACTGTTTACAAAATAATATAGGTGATGTGTTGCCCTCAGCTCCAGAGATGTAATCTCATTTTAAACAGTCATAATGCTTGCTGTTGCATGCAAAGAAAGATCAGTGGACTATGTAATGGCAGTCATTCAGGTGTAAGTGATGACTAAAGTGCTGCATTTGAGCAAACCCAAGGTGTTTTTCTTTTACCTACTTCATTTTTGAGAGTAAAGTGGATGAGTTTATCTCAATAAAAAGCTCTGCTCTAAAGAAGCCAATGCCCTGAAACCATTGTTCTTATCTTTGTTCCAGATTAAATTACGGCCAAGTCCAGGAAGCACTCCACTACAGCCACCGTGATGCCTTATCAAGCCACAGCAGCCCGTTTAAACCAGCTTCCAGACAGCCACGTGATGCCCGCAGCATGCCCCCCACACCCCTCCTCACCCGCAACGCCTACAGCAGCACCCAGCTCAGGTAGAGATCACTTTATTGTTTATCACAGCTACCGATCACACTTCTACAATCCATCTGCTAATAACAGGGTTCGGGTTTGGGAAATGCCTATTTAACCATGATGTTTTCAAAGTTGGAAATATGCTTGAATTAGAATGTATTCCTGGAGGAACCTTTTTAAACCAAAAACCATTTTTATTTGAAATGAAAGAAGCCTGTCATCATATTTGTTTGTTGTCTTTTGGAGTCTCGAACTAAGTTAGCAAATAGCCAGATTAGTCCTGTGCATTTATTGCTGTGGGTATTAAAGAATTATGTTAACTTCACTTTTCACAATTATAATTGTTGTACCAGTTTAAATGTGATGCTAAAGGTTTCATGTGTCTTTAAATGTATGGTTTAGACACCTTGAATAGTATTAAAAGTGCTTGAATTTATACTCTAGTTTATAGTTTATGGATTCTTTACATTTGTATTTTGATGAAAAGCTTTTAAATGCTTTCTTTTCTTTTCTTTTTTTTTTAGATCAGAGGATGCTCCACAACATTTCCGCCAGCGTAGCGGTAGTCTGGAGTCCCAGTCTCAGTTCATGACAGAGGCCGAACCTCCCGTGCCATCGTTCACCTTCACCCCAGCCCGACGCAGCAACAGCACTGAAGTCCTCGATGACGGTTCCTCCTACACCAGCCAGTCCAGCGTCGAGTACAGCGTCCCCGGAAACCACACGCACAGGCGCAGAGCTCGTGGTCGCCACAGAAAAGACATTTACGCCAACACTGGTAGCATGCCGAACCTGGCGCAGCCGGACACCCGCTGCTACGCCTACCAGCCCAGGGCCAGACCCACCACGACAGCCTACTATGTGACGGGTTATCCCAGCTACGCGGAACCAGAGCCTTACTCCAATGGAGTCTACATGTACGACAACGAGATGGAGGGGCACTATAACGTCAACCCTGCATACCACCACACACCAGCAGCTTATCACAGCCACGACATGCACAGTCACTACGGTAACGACGAGATGGACGGCATGTCGCAGAACCCGTACGCTACGCTGCGACCTCCCAGGAACCGACAGGCCCCCCGCGGGAACGAGCAGGTCGGCAAGAATATCCAGAAGGCTTTGGTGGCGGAACACTTGAGAGGCTGGTACCAACGCAACGCTGCGCAAAAGCAGACATCGTACAACTATGACTACGACAGAGGGTCCCAGCAGAGCCTGGGCTACCAGACCATGCCTGCACCCTACAGCCACAACAGCAGGAACACTGCCTATTCCACAGGTTAGATCACTGCACCATGTGATTCACTCTCCAGTGCATTCTGTTTTTGACCCTGGTTTCACATGTAGGTAGGTCATTTACTGACTTGTACCATTTTTTGTCTCCAGTGTCCTCAGTGTCCTCCAGTGGAAACTGGCACAGCCGCATTAGTGCAGGTGGTGCTATGTCGGAATATGACATGTCCATGCATGCGCCACAGTCCTACTCCTACAGCACAGCCCCCTACAGCCACTCCGCCCACAACAGGTGAGAAAAAAAAACTTGGCCTCGCCTCAGCTCCTTATCCAATAAGCCACTCCCTGATCCTCCTTATCCTCAGAGCTAAGCGCTACTGTTTAATTACCTAGAATGGACGGCTGCAGAACATATAAGCTGCTATTTGGATTTGTTGTCCCTCACACACGACAATACAGTGGACTGATGTGTAACCAATGTTACCTTTTACCTTCACCCTCAAGTTAGGGTGTCGGACAGCATCCATGTGCTTAACATGACATTGTGGTTCAGCAGTAGGATTATAGGATCTGTGCAGCCAGCAGTCACTTCTTCCTCAGAGCTTAAGACCTTAACTGTCCACTGGCCCCTGCTTTCTTATAGATATGGCACCTCCCAGCTTTTAAAGGGCTCCTGGCACAGCCCTGATGGTCGGAGGCGCTGTGCCTTTTTCCCCGCTAGTTCTTTCTCCTCAGCTTCCTCTTCCACCTCCTCCCTGCCCTCCTCCTCTTTTCCCTCCTCCTCCCCCGGGTGTCGGGTCAGGCAGGTGGCCTCCAGCCCTGCGCAGCCACAATCCTCCAGAGGGCACAGGCTCAGTAAGGTGTCCTTTGCTAAAGGTAGTTCATAGTAAGTAAACTGCCACGGCCGGAGCGTTTGCTTCTTCCAGTTTGTCTGCAACATGGCTCCATAGTCTGCTTGTTGATGTTTTGAAGTGCATTTTTGAGATGTTTGACTGATTGTCCATTGTCATGTATGATAAGGTAACTGCATGGCTTTTTTTTAAAAACATGCCTGCCCTACTTTCTCTTCCAGCTGCAGTGTTAATGAAAACTATAGCAAAAACACATGTGACGACACCAATGTAATTGTATAATATAAAGTGTTGATTATATCAATATACAATATCATTGACAATAAACAAAAGCCTAAAATATAATTTGTTTTTAAATTTATTTATTTTTTGCGTCACCTTCCATCTTTCTCACAGTGTTTTGCTTTCAAACATAGACACACACACTCTGTTTACACTGGCGGCACTGCAACTCTCAGTCCATCTCTGAGTTCTACCAGTTGGGTTACAACAATGAAACATAATGAATAAAGTCAGCAGGTCAGGTACAGTTCTTGTGCTTGATTAACGCACATTTTGCATGTTGGTCAGTGCGGATTGGCTCTCATAAGGGGCTGGGTGGAAGTGTCTGACCCACGCATCACTAATGAGCACAGTCTGGAGGACTGCAAAGCTTCATCTGTCATTATTTTACCTGTTTTTCTTAATGATAAGATAAAGTCCTATGGGAAATAAATTTAAATAAAATGATTAATTGCCTGAAATGTAAACTGAGGATGAGGTTGGGACTGGGTGCAGTTGTAACACACACACACACACACACATATATCAATCAGAAACAAGATATCTTTATTTTGATTTTTTTTATTAAACTAACAAGGACATTTGCTAATAATATTTTACTTACCTGTTTAAAGGGAAAATGTTTTGACTAAAGCTGACTAAAATTTCATTGCTTATCTTTAATTAAAACCAGACTAAAAAAAAAAGTTTTTGTTCACAAAAACTATGAGGTATCAAAAATGACTAAAACTACTAAGGATTTTCATATAAACTAAGCCTAGGTGTGATACAGCTTCCTAAATTAACACTGTCCAGCTGGTGTTTTGTCATGCAGTGGTCACATTTCTCTGCAGTGTGCCTGACACAGTTTGTTTTCCTCTGCTGTTTGCCTTCCTCCCAGCCCATGCAGAGACTCCCTGCCCATGTGCTGCCACTCACCCTTGACCTTTGCCCCCCCTCTCATGCGCAGATATCCCCCAGAGTTTGAGTGGCCGAGCTGTGATAGGATGGCGTGCCCTGCGGGGCCTTTAGAGAGGCGTGGTGCTGTTGCCTATGCTACTGACCAGGAAAATTACCCCCTCCCCCCCCAATTTATCAGTCACAGCACAGAAGAAAGGGTGAGAGACGAGAATGTAAAACTTCCCCACATGGTTATCATGGTGATGGTGATGTGTTTTTTAATTTATGTGGCAGGGACTAACAGAAATCTCCAAATCATTTTAAATTGCTGATTTTTCTTTGTTTTTTGGGTGTCTTGCGGTGGTGGGAGAGCACTTGTGTGGCAGAGGAAAAAATGTGACCCATAAGTATTGTCGCATTTGAAGGCTATGTGTGTCTGTGTGCATCTGCTGTTTGATTGGGTGAGAATATTTGACCCTGGGTTTAACATTAACATGCCTGAAACACATGAGGTATCTCAGTACACGAACTTTTCTTATATTTCTTTCAGTTTCCTGATGTTGGAAAGACAAAGCTGAAATATGACAGGATGGTTTTGACAGCCCAGGGTTAATTCATTCTAAACTCATAGCTAAAAAGCTACATTCAGTCTGCCATTCATTTAATCTGTTTCAATCTTTTGTGTTTGTTACAGATCCTACGTAGATGTCAGCCAAATCGACTCACACATCAGTAACCAAATACACCCTCACCTGGAGCCCGAGGACAAGATTTACTGGCACGAAGACTCAAAGCCGGGAACAATAGTGTAGCTGCCTGTCTGTCGTCGTGCTGTATAAATCCTCTACCTTGACGAGTCGTCATTGTGCCTTAGACTGCACTTAACCTGTTTGTCTGTACAAGAGGATCCAAAGAATGAAGGAACTTTAGTGGGATTCAGCGTCTAAAGGAAATGAAGTCCTCTCGTTTCTGTTCTCTTGATTGCCAAACTGACCCACAACCTAATCATAACAAAACCCCTCGGGAGCGTCTTCGTGTCTGGATTGCGAGTGTTTTGTGGTGATGGCACTTGTGCACTGAAACTATACCAGGACCTGCTGTGAACTGTGTGGTATAGCCAGTGTTTCTCTGTAGAGATACAGGCTTCACAAAACAAAGGACTAGGACTGTCTATATGATGGATACTGAGCCGCAATGAACAACACACATGTACGAACACAGTAACCATGAAGGATTGGACAAGGATTGATAAAGACATTATCAAAATGAAGGATTGAACTCATTAAAAATGAGTGAAAACGATGTGGCTACTTCCTGGAACCTTCTGCAGTCACCAGATCCAGTTTTATCATAGCACAGCTTGTAACTACCACACTGTACTCCTGTTTGTCATTTACAAAGTATTCAATCTATCTCACTGTCAGTACTTATGATACACTTGAGCCAAATACTTGTGTCACCACTTGAGTATTACCAGAAGTTAACTTTGATATCACTGCCACATCTGATCAGTCACTGCAGGAAGACAGGAAATCCTTTCTTTTTTTCTTTTTTTTTAACATGGTTATTTCATCCATGCTGGAAATCATGGACTGGTGCTCCCAATTTCTCTCAAGAGAATTAAACTGTATGTAAATGTGGTATTGTAAATACACTGGTTCCGTCTTTTTTTTTAGAGCATTTTTATGTATTTGAAAAGCATGTAATATATAGTAAACAATTGTTGTTAAGCTGGTTCTTAGTAATTTGTACAATTGCATTTATTTGAATTAAAAAATCAGCATTTGAATCAGTGGTTCGGTTTGTAGGTCATCATTGTTAAGTAGAATGGTGCTCTGAGAGTGATCCTCTCTTGAGTCAGAAATTGTTCTTCGACTCTGGTGTGTTCATGTAGCCTGTAACGCAGTCAGCTGATCACAACCATTTATTTCACGTTGGAAGAGTGAGAGACTGACTGATATCCAGCTCACAAAACTCATTGTTGATCAAATATAAATCAATATTCTGTTACTGCATTGTCTATTACTCGCCTCAAATGTTTTCAGAAACAGTTAAGTGTTTAACTGTGATATGATAGAGTTTGTAACTATTCCGCCATGTTTGTCCTGCTTCAAAACAAAGCAAGCACCACATCAACATGCATGCCTCATTCAGCGCCATGTCGTTGCTCTGATTGGTCTATGCAGAGGCATGTTCTTTGGTCCCTTGGAAATCAAAAATGAACCGAGATTAATGATGCTATGCTAATGGTCATAAGCTTAAAGTCTTAAAGTGGAAGCAACATGGACACACCAAAGATGTAATTTCCAATATTTGCATAGTTTTTTATAGCCAGACCTGTCTCTGTAGTGTCAGAGCTGGAGAATGGTCTGACTACCCCCATTATCTAAATAAAAAACACCCGGGCTTTCCTCACTAATCACCGATCATAATCGTCTTGTTTAGTCGGTTAGTCTGACTTATTTTAAGTTGATTTGGTTGCAGTAAACAAATTCACAAAAGTTCCCAGCAAGCTGCAATAGTAACTGAGATTGAATTGTTGAATTTGCGTTATGGATTCGAATAAACTGAAAATGAGTCAGACAGAAATAAGCCCTATTTATTTAGTTAAGTCACTTTATGGAAAAGGCCCCAGGCAAGCCATTAAATGTTAACCATCTTTCTGAGTCATTCTGATTTGTTCGTGTGAAGTTTCCCTGTAGGGAGCCCATTTTTCCGACGCCCCATCAATGCAGTACAAATGCCCTATCTCACAAAATTAATCAAAATAAAAAACAAATTTTTTTCATCTATCCTGTGATCCACATCCACTCCAAAATTGAATGTGTTCTTCCCTGGCCCATACTACACCCCCTCCACCTTATTTCTTTAAAATCTGGGCAGTAGTTTTTCAGTATTCCTGCTGACAAACAGACAAAGAGCTGAACACATGACTTCCTTGGCAGAGATAACAGTATACAGACATTGCAACTTCTCAGGGAAACTTGATTGGAAGAAAAACATCTCATCCATCTGCGTGCAGGAAAACAGGATTTAAATCCAAATCCATTAAATTAGATAATTGAACGTCTGTTCAGCCAGTTCAATTAATGAAATGGGATTTGAAGAAAGTACAATGATTGTCACCACTTAGAGAAGAAAAGAACCAAATAACCTAAAGTCTCATTAACACTTTATTGCCCTGAAGAACAGATTTTGTCACAGTGGCTTTGGTTAACTGGAACACATTAAAAACATTCTTCACATATAAATGGTCTGCGGTGCATTCAAGGAGGCAGATTATAGTTGGAAAGATAACTGTAGAGTAACAGTTTTACTCCTTTGACAAGCTTCTAAGAACGAATTCAGAGCTGCAATCAGTCTTGATTAGATCTAATTATGAATAAATGATCTGCTTTCAGAAAAGATCTCCTGCCGCATCGCTCTGTCGCTCTGCTCTAAGTTCCCACCGCCTGCTGTGTTGCCTGGCTGGTTTTTCTGTGCCCTGAAGCCGTAAACCGACCAAACCAGTCTTTAAAAGCTGTCACACCCATTATGGGCTATAACCTGTTCATCTGTCCTCCCTGTGAATGACAAGCTAGTGTTTATAGCACCAAACCCTCCCTGTAGGCCTCCGTGTTAAAGAAGCCTGCTGTACACATGCATCGCCTGTAACCCTTCACCTCCTTTCCCTCCCTTCCTTCCCCAGCCGGGACACAAATTCACTACAGCGGTATCCTTCCTCGGCTTCCCTCCCTATCAAGGCCACAGTTGAGCTGCTTTACTCGCTCAGTGTTTTGCTTCTTGAGCGAACTCAGGGGAGGTCTGAGACACTTCCAGCTCCTCGGCTTTACCCGAGGGCGGTAGAGTGAGAGGGGGAGTGCTTTGTATCCAGCTGTCTCTCTCTGTCTCTGTGGCTCTGCTGCTTCACACCAGCTGCAGTCAGACATCAGGCGAGGCTGCTCCAGCTGACACTCCACTACATAAACAATGGGCTCCTATGTACTTTGCCCTCATCTAACACACTAAAGACAAAAGTCTAATATGAACCTTGGTACCGACCGAAACGTGTCTGTAACTGTGTATGAAAAACAGCCTCCTACTAAAAGCTGTCATCAAACATCTGGCCACATGAGTACGGCAGCGTATTGGTGCCACGCCAGCAAAAGAAAAACAGATCGGTATCATGTTCCAACAAGAAAGTTTATTGCTATAACAAGGAGAGGCAAGGTTATACGGAGATGGTTTTCAGATTATAACAAGATATTTTCATGTTATAAAGACATATTTTCATGTTATTATGAGATACAAACGTATTAAAGTGCAACAAAAAACATTTCCTCATATAAAATCTATTTTTTAACTTCTTATATCTTAGCCTGTATTGTCATAATATAAAAATGGTGTGTGGATAATGTTTTATTGGAGGAATATAGTTCATATACAATTTTAAAAATTCTGCTTCATGCTTGGGTGGATACCAGGTGACATTCTGCCGTTAAAGAGCAATTTGCGTGCATTGTTGTTACTAATGACACCAGTAGCCAGTGTGCATTCAGTCTTCCTCCTGTTGCTCTGGTGGGCGCCATAGTTTTATAAAGAGAATTGAATACAGCATTGGTGACAGGTCCCCATTCATCCTATGAAAGTTGCTCAGTGGGAGGTGAAGCCAAAAGAACCTCCTTGTATAAAATCACCCAGACCTCCTATGGCTCTTTCCCATATATAAGGCCAATAGAGCAAATACAGTCAAGACTTCCTGCGGCCAAGCTGGCTAACTTCCTGTTTAGCACTTAGCTAACTTGAATGGGAATTAAATGATTTACTACCTCTTCGTGACTTTCCAAATGCCATTGGGCCAAATGCAAAAACTGTCCCGAGTCCTTTGCCTATCAGTCCTCAGACTGTTAAAGGCAACTGAGAAGTCGTAGAGGGTCTCAGTTTTTTAATTATGTTATAATCTGTTCAAAGAATGGCAATAGAAAAAGATTCATATTATGAATTGCTTCACATCAAAATCAATCAATCAAATCAAAATTACTTTATTGATCCCCGAGGGGAAATTCAATTAGTCTGGTAACTCTTAAAGAGTGAGACAGCCTGATGGCTGTAGGAGCGAAGGATCTTTTGTATCTCTCCGTCCTGCAACAGAGAGAGAGGAGCCGTCCACTGCCATTTTTTTGGTCCATAAGGGTTTTGTGTAGCGGATGATCCGGGTATTTCAAGATGACCTCGAACATGTTGACAGGTCATCCCTCCACCACCTCCTCCAGTGTGTCCAACCTGGCTCCAACCACAGAACCAGCTCTTTAGACCAGTCTGTCCAACCGCCTTCATCTCTGTGTCTGATGCTGCCTCCCCAGCAGACTGCAGCATAAAACAACACACTACCACCACAGACTGATAAAACATCTGCAGCATCTTACTACAGATACATAGTTCCTATAATGCAGCTTAAAATAAAATAAAAATAATTTAGCCCATGTATATTTAAGAAAACTAATTATACAGCTGCTTGTGTTTAAACATCAGCATTGAGTATTTTATGTTAATTGCTTTTATTGAACCAACATGAGTTTTGCATCTTTTTAAACAATAATCATAGAACACGTAGTATACATGTCATCCCTCCAATGTGGCTGAGCCAAGCTGAGATTAAAGTGACTTTAAATCATGTTGTGCTGTGGGTTCTCCAGGATCAGCACACTTACCTTGATCCTGGGAGTAATGGCTCAGACCAGTTATGAAGGATGAATAGTTGGATTAGCTGACGGGTCACATGGGCTAATATGTGTGACCTTCTATCGAGGAGGCAGTGAAAGCAGCGTGGGTGTTTGGGAAGGTTGAAGAGCTCGCATACTGCAAAGGTCACAGTGGGTCATCATTACGTGTCACATGACCAGCTGTAGTATAGCGCACAGAGCTGCTAACTGACAGGCAGTTTGAGTTATGAAGAGAGCTAACCAGCTTGTCCAGCCAAAAGCCAAAGCCTCCCAGGGTCAACTTAAAGGCAGCATGCTGTCAAAGTGTGCATGACCAACATCAAAAAGTATTGTACTAGATGACTCCTTATCCCACGCCTTTGTGTTGTGGAAACTAAACACAAGGCAGATGTTGCAAGACAAAAGCCTGCATGAGGAGAAGTGTGCTGTTACTTAGCAGCTTGTGCAGAAACAGTACACAGGTTTGTTTTTGTGTCACATGCACTAACTTCTGTTGCTTCACTGATGATTACCTTTGGATGCAATTATTTCAAAATGACTAGTTAGTTAAGTGTTGTTGATTCATGCAAAAACACCAAGAAAGGTTAAGTATTGTTTTGTAACTTCCTCTCCTGGATTACACGCCTGTTGAGGAGAAAACAGCGAAGACAAACACCTGTTGGGTGTGCAGCAGCACACACACGTGTTGGTAGGATATTTACAGCAGCTGCAGCTGAACAAGAGCCTCCACTGTGCCCTGGGAGACATGACTTTACTTGAGTTTATTGCCACCAGTGCTTGTGTTCACTCCTCCAAGTTGCACAATATGGATGGAGATGAGGCACCGCGGGAGAGGACATAAATCACTACTGTAGCACAGAGAGGGGAAAGCCTCGCAGCTCAAGTCAAAGTTTAACTGGAGAGCCACTGGAATACTGTTTCACCTGAGTGTGCAGAGGTCATCAGAAGGGTTCATTTGAAAAATACCCTGCATACCTTATAGAAAAAATGATGCTGACTGAAATGGATTTATCTTTTAGAAAGCAAAGGGTTAACTGTGGAGGACTGAAGCTGCCAAAAAATAAATAAGTAAATACATGACTCACTAAATTAGAAAATATGCCACCAAAAATATTAAAACTAATTATATGCAATAATTATTCGATAAAATGTGACATAAATTAATGTTTTATTTTGCATCTTAATTTATTTACCTTTTTGTTCTTTTTTTAAATTTTCCCTCTATTTACTTATATTTTAAAATAAATGTCATTATTTTCACTTTGCATTTCTTCTCTTCTTATTTTCCTACATTTTCTTAGCATTATTTTTCCTCATACATTTAATTTTTTCTTTATGCATTTCTTCTTCTGCAAATGAGGAGCATGTCATACTAAGTTTGTCGTGAGGTAAACTCTTCAAAACTTTAAATAAATGTAACAAATGAATACATTAAAAAATAATCATTTGATTTAAAAATAAATGAATAAAAATAAATGGAAGAATAAATAAATACATTAAAAATAATAATAAATACAAAGAAAAATAGGATAGTGGAGAAATAGGGGAATTAATACAAAGGTAAATAAAAAATAAGGAAATTAAAACAAATGTCAATTCATTATAATTCAATTCAATCAAATTATAATTTATTTTGAATAATATTTTTGTTATGTTGTTTATTTTTATTTTGGCAGCTTCAGTCCTCCAAACTTACCATGGACACTTTTGAAAAACCAGCCCTGTGAAGTGATTACTTTTTTGAATGCCCATCATTCTTATCTTCATGTTTCCTCCAGTCCTCGCAAGCTGTCCCTTACAACCAAATAACAGAGCATTATGTTCCACATGGATTCTCGTTATCTGCAGCCAATTTCAAATGGAATCCAATAAAAAAGAACCGCTGAAGTAGCTGACACAGCAACTAACTCGGGTTTGGACGTGAATGACTACAGATGAATCCACTCGGCAGCGCTCAGCTCTCCACACTATAATCTACAGCAGCCCATTGATAAACATTGGGGTAAGTGGAGAGGAAAGCTAAGTTAGCCAATCCATCACCCAGGGGGCATTGTCAAGATTAAACAGTCCGAGGTGCAGGAGGAATACTGATGGACGTAGGTTACGACCTTGCAGTCCTTTGAAGTCTTCATTTTAAATATTGACACAGAGATCAGTGTTTGGAGTCACATGTATATTTCGTAGTTCAAGTCAAAGCTTTCTTTTTTTTAATCTTACAAACCAAGCAGCAACCTCCAGGTCTAAAAAGGGAAGAAGCTGTTTCACAATTTCAAGTTCAGTAACAACTAGGACTGCGCGCAGTACTGAACGGGCCCTCGCAGTACACGCGTGTCGGGTCATGCTGCCGTCAGGGTTTGTGCGTTACAGGGGCCAGTCTATACCACCCCTATGAATTTCATTGCCTTAAGTGTTATGGTCTGGGCACAGTGGCATTTTTTAAATTAAACTGCCGCCAGAGCGCCACCTAGTGGCCGATCAATAAAACCTTCAAGGGTTATCCTCAGGAGGGCACTGACAATAAGTATACCAAGTTTGGTGTTAATCCGACCAACCGATTTGGAGATATAAAATACTTCAATTTAAAGAGCGCCACCTAGTGGTCATCGGCCAAAATTTTGCATTGAGCCTAAGGGGCTCATGGGGAAGCAGCAACCTGAGTTTCATGCCATTCAGACACACCAATGTGGAGATATGCAACACTTTGTGTTTTGTGTTGAAAAGAGCGCCACCTGCAGGAAGTTGTTATTTAATAACTTGAGTATTATTTGAGTAATCAAAATTCTTTTAATAACTTTTTGTCATGAGGGTCCATAGATGCAGTGTGCAAAGTTTGGTGCAAAACGATGAAATTGCCTAGGAGGAGTTCGAAAAAGTAGGTTTACGACATTTCGCGAATTTGCGAAAAAAAACTCTAGGCGAAAATGGGAGTGGCCTATATCACGAGATTCAGCACAACTCAGTGAACGCGTGGATATAAGTTTTTTGAATGTGCGATGAAGTATGTGGGAGTTATTAGCTTAAACGCGTTTTCCTTTATTATAGCGCCACCTAGTGGTGGAAATTCAGAATGACAATAGATTATAAAATTTTTCGCCAGGTGTGACTTATATTTAAAGTTTCATGAGTTTTGGGGTATGTTCAGGCAGTGAAAAATGCGATCATTTGGGAAGAAGAAAAATAAAAAAAAAAATAAAAATAAATAATCATTCGAAATACAATAGGGACCTCGCAGGTCGTTGCCTGCTCGGGCCCTAAAAATATTCAAAATGAGCATTCAATTTCAATAAAAGTCAAACTGGACCACAAGGCCTTAATGTGGTCCCCATATTTGAAGATCTAGCAGACAGTCGTCAGGGCATGAAACCAATGATCTGTTGGTCTTTGCAAAGCAAGCCTTGAAAGTCTAACAGTGGCTAATCAGTGCTAAACAAAAAATGCTTCAATCAAAACAAAATCGAATAATGGATTTAAAAAATTGCAAAACCCCGAGTGAAAAGTGAAGCCAATGTGGAAGTGTATAAAACCTTCATTCCATGTAATGTCCAGCAGGGGGCGATTCTGGTTGCAAAAAGAAGTCTGATTGTATAGAAGTCCATGAGAAAATGACCCAACTTCTTACTCTGTTAATTATCTCAGTAAACATGTTTCTAATATATTTGTGTTTTCAGATGCTTGGTTTCATTCTTCTTCAACACAGAATGATGTTCATGTTGTTAATTATGGTTCCATTTAGAATAAAATTGACAATAAAACAGGAAAGGCTTATAAGTGGGGCTATCTTGTGATTGACAGATGGCTACCACGCAGCACTGTGTTTTTACATCTATGAGCTTTGACCCTTTAACAGTTAGTCAGTGCTTTTACATGCAGTTTAATCGAGCTATGCTTAAAATTGGATTTTGTCGTCTAATCGGACTTCTGTCCTTGTCCCAGTTTACATGCAACTGAGAAAATTGAGTAACTGACAGGAACATGTCCTCCCCCTCAACACTAGGTGGCGATATGCATGGTTTCAGCGGGTTAATACGGCCCCCTTTCCTGTTGACCTATGATGTCATAATAAACAAGTGGAGAAAGGCAGGAAAACCGCATTTTCGAGAACAAGAACAAGATGGATGGTAATTCTGAGGGGCAGACAAGAACACCCGATCCTTTCGGAGGGCCACAACAGTGGCCTGTCTTCGGTTAGACACTTTGTGCCGTCGCTAATGACTGGCTACTGCGACTGGCTTTCTTGGATGTTTTTGTTCTGGGGTCATACTCCAGAGCGGGGAGTGGGGGGATGGAGCATGGGGAGCATGCGCACATGTGTTGTCTTGTCATACATGCCGGCGAAAATCCTATTCCAATTGCATTATCTGGGTGTCCTAATCAGAGTTGGAGAACTCCGACATCAGTTGGACTAACACATTTACATGTACTTCAGTTGTCCAGTTATAGTTGGATTAAGGCAATAATTTGTTCTTTTCAAGTGTCATGTAAACGTACTGACTGCTTCAGTTTATCAAAGTTAACGGCAACATTTTGGTCACTTAAAAATGTCTTGTTTAGTGTTGAGTTGAACTGAAAGAAACGCTAATTTATGCTCAATGTTAGATACAGATTCAGACAGAACCTTCTGCCTATCCATTAGCAGTTGGCTGTTCAATTTATATAATGGATGCCCCTTGCTATCAAGCTAGTGCTATTGTTAGCTGATAACTTTATCCTCCCAATGCATTTTCTGCATGTGCTGGTTGCCAAAAAACAAGATGGCAGCAACCAAATGATGAACTTGAGGCTATCAAGGTTATCAAACTGATAAGTGACATCACAGTAACTACGTCTATTATTTTCTTACAGTGTATTGCATGAACATTCAACCTGTTCGTTTCTTTTCAGATGCAAACTTGGTGAACAATTATATTTTATATGTGGAGACACTATTTGAAAACAACAGTCCAGCCTTGAAAATACCTTGGCAGTGATGTGTGTGTTGAGTGTGCACTTTTTATTCTTGCAACACTTGCATTGCTTTCACATTTTTAGCTGAGCGTAAACTGGCAAGACGACGGCTGTTTCTGAGACTCATTAAAGCCAGATTTCATACAGAGGAAGCAGTCTGCAGCTGTGGTGCACAGGAACACTGACACACTGCATAGCAGACTCATCAGACATACTCATCACTGCTTAAGAAAAGTGCTCTGACAAGTTCTGGGTGGAGTGACAGATACCCTGAGGTAAAGATAAAGCCCTTCAGATTACAATTGTCTTTTCAAAACACACACGGGTGAACATGCTGTATGTGACACAAACTTCAAGAGGTTTAGGCTGAGACATACATGAAAAATTCAAGGAAATAGTCAAGATCATTGGTGCATGGGTCCAATCACTCCTTCCGTTTTCCCTCCAGAAAGTTCTGGATCTTTTGAATATTCTCTTCTTGCTGATCCAGAGCTTCCAGCAAAATGCCCATGGGTGACCTCTTGAGCCCGGCACCTTCTATCTTGTTCTCCAGTTTATTCTTCATGTTGCGGAGGCGAAAGGAAGAATGTGCAAATATCACTGAAAAGCAGATGGAAAGTGACTGTTAATGTTTGGCAAAAACAAACCTATAAACTTTTGCTGAAGACAAACTCTAAGAACATTTGAGAATCTGAAAGAGTTCAGCCCAAAACATGTTTTATTCATTTTGAAAGAACTGTGTTGCCTATTTTATAACAAACTTTTCATTATAATGAAATACTAGAAATATACTATCTCATAAAACGTATTTAATCAGCTAATTCGTTTTATATTTAACTGTTTACGTTTTTGCCAAAACTATGTTGCAGTAACAGGGAAAATATTTTTAATTTCTGTGATAAAAATGATCTTTCTAGCACCATAAAGTGCGTAATATTACCATCTTGAACTTACAAATCAGAGGTAAAGTGATGGCCGACATGAACACCATGACGCTCCCCAGCATGGAGATAACCAAGTAGCTGGCGACCATCACAGCGATCACAAACGCTGTGGGATTTTGTCTCTTAAAGTTGCTGATCGCAGCTCTGTTCTGTCCGGCCCACACTGAGACCACGAAGACGCTCGACACCACGGTCATGGCGGTGAACATCCCCACAGGGTTCAGGAACCTGCAGGGCAGAGACACAACACACACCAGAGCAGAGGGGTCAGTTTAAAACTGCTCTCAAACAACTGGAGGCACGGTCAGCTGTGTGTGGTCACTGGCTCCACCAAGTGGTTACATGTTGTCTGTACAACAACATACAGCCTATTAGTATCAACGGGCAAAAATACCAACAAATCTCTTTCAACCCTTAGGAGTGAGTCCCCTGGCCTCCTTTGTTACTTTGTGTTTTGGTATTGTAATTGTGTTCTATGTCTTTTGTATTTCTGTTGTAAAAAAAATGGAAAATTATTTAAAAAACAATCAAACAAAAACAAATAGTCTTTGGTTTCAGCTTCTCAAATGTAGACCACCCATTGTTTTCTTCAATTTCTTGTTCATTATAATGCCTGGTACAACTACAGGTACATTTGTTTGGACAAATATATTGATAACAACAAAAATAGCTCATAAGAGTTTAATTTAAGAGCTGATATCTAGCCATTTTCCATGGTTTTCTTGATAATAACTAAAATCATTATCAAGACAAACTGAAAAACTGTTGTATTCTGCCTGGCCAGACACCTTGGACTGATCACACATACAGCTTTGTGCGATAAACCCAGTCTTGGCATGACAACAGTGATGTCATCAAGTTCATGACCTCAGCGAGTGTGGCCTGTCTCACTAATGCCTCACTTCCACTGCATGGTTTGACTCGACTGGTCTCAATTAACTTTTTATACCAGGTTCTTTTATCAACTTCATTTTCCACTGCAGATAGTAACCCCTCAGTTACTATGTGTGCTAATAAAATTAACTGTAGCTGCCATTGACGCTTGCTTGGCTATTTAAAAAACTGCCGGGTTTGTGCATGATGCCCCGTTTCTCTCCAACCGGTCAGTGGTCTAAGTGTTTAACTCCACCTTTTAGTATCGGCTCAAGCTGCTTGGAACCTTGACAAGGTGGCACCAAAAATTCAGTCTCAGGCTCTCTTTGAGGCTTCACAAACATGGGTGATCTTGGATAACAGGTCTTACAGCTGTAGAAAGCTTTTATGAAAACAAGACGGTGAAGGTGAATTCAATGCACCATCAATAAAGCAATTCCAGTGATATTCTTCCCTTTTAAAGGCTTATCACTGCCTGCCATAACCACACATTTTTTATGTGTGTGGCATTGTATTATTGAGTTATAAAAACATTTTCTATTCATGATACAACGTGATAATGGATTACCACTGCCATGACTGACATAGAATGAGGGTGACAAAGATATGCATTGAGCAGGACACTACAGTTAAAAAAAAACACTTGCAAGTGCCCTCTAGTGGATAAACTCTGCAATAGCAACATTATTTTTTAATCACCTTAAAAATATATTTAGCATTTCCTTACAGCAATTTCTTGTTACGCATTGTATTACATTTGCTCATATACTAAATATAATGAAAATAATTATGACTTGCATTGCAAAATGGTGAACATATTGGATATAGATATTCTCTGATGGGTTTGAAAACTCTCCTGTCTGCTCATCAAACATGTCACTGGCACAAAGTTATGCAAATGTTGCCTCTTCATAGAATTCGAACCATACATCCCCTACATCGTCTATTTGCCAGAAGCATTATGTAGCCAGAGTGTCCTTCCACCCGATTCTTATATCACATAACGCCTGGGGGGAATTTCTTCAAATTTGGCACAAATGTCCACTTGGACTCAAGGATGAAATTATTAGATTTTGGTGGTCAAAGATGAAAGGTCATGGTCATTGTGACCTTGTGTCTGTCGCATTCTTGTAAATGTGATATCTCAGGAGAACCTTGAGGGAGTTTCTTTATATTTGACACAAACATCCACTTGGACTCATGACGAACTAAGTAGATTTTGAAGTCAAAGGTCAAGGTGACCTCACAAAATACATTTTTGGCAATTACTCAAATTCAAACACCAATTATGACAAAATTTCACACAGACATCTAATAGGATAAAACATTGGAGTGGTGGCATTTTATATTAAAAAGGTCAAAGGTCACCTTCACTGTGACATCATAATATTATGCAGAAACACATTTCTGATAATGATTCGATGTGAAACTAATCTTAAAACTGTGGTGACTGTATAAACCTTCTGAGCTACCAGGTTGAAGAAGTGTGTGTAGCATCCACGGTTTAGAATTTGTAGCTTTATGCAGCAACATCCATATTTGAAGCATTGTCTAGTGTCATGGCTACAAAAAGTATGAGTCTGAAAAAAACATGGATGGAAACTGCAACTTGATTAGTTTGTGGGAGAACACAACCACAAGGCAGTAATTCTAGTTATTTTAAGATGAACCATCCTGGAACGCCCCTTTACATGTGACTTCGTATTGATTATGGAGTCAAAGGTTTTGGCCCTCTTCATATCACACAGACAGTGAGTGTGCCGACACAGCAAAAACTGATTTTTCTTCGCTGGAAAAAAAACATAAGACTGTTGTGAGCAGAAGACCCTGAAGTGGGATCTGCACTCAGTGACCTCCGTTGTGTTAAATGGTCTGAAACCAAGCTTTTTATGTTATGTAGCTGTTCTAGTATAGGAGTAGACCCTCTTGGCATGTAAGTAGGGTTCAAGCAAAAACATGAGGCTGTGCAGTTTAAAAACTTGATAACAATAACATGACAAGGTATTATGAAACAAGTAAACTGAATGTGTCAAAGTTAATCTTTACTGGCTCAGGGTCCTCCTGACTCAGGATTGACACATGAACCAATACCGGGTGATCTCCCTAGTCAGGAGTACACGGTCCGGTTTCTCACAGCTGTGCAGTCTGTGATGAACAGCTGATAAGCCAAACAGCTCATGAGGCCTTCATAACCATAGCAACAATATGTCATAATACAGGTCAGTGGACAGACCATGACTGGACAGCTCTATTTTTAGTAAGCGGGATTTAGTTGGAACAAAGTGCCAGCTGAAGCCAAGTTATTTCAGATTCAGATGAGAGATTTAACCTTTGCTCCCTGATTTGATTGAATCTAGCTTGTATCAACCTTATCAGATAACGCAACAGTACTACAAAGCTCCAGGTCAGTCTTTGTAGTTTACACCAATGGAAATCTTGGTTTTGGTTAGAGCCTGACCAATATGAGATTTTTTGAGACTGAAACCAATATGAGAAGGAGGGGGGAAAAAATCACTGATGACCAACATGGCAGTCGATAAAGTGAATTTCTGAGAATAGAACTTAACCGTGGGACAGATACGACCCTATTATATCTTGTGTTTAGCAGAGATGTGCTCTGAGTTTCTTGGAAATACGTCATTCAGCATGAAAAAAAAGAAACATTAAAAAATGACTAATCAACTCAAGAAATCTAAGTATACCAAGACCCAAACCAATTATTTGAGTAATTGACTAAGAGGGGTCAGCCCTAATGCAAAGGCACTCAGAAGGCTGCTCTCACTCTTCTCTAAACAATAAATAAAAAATGACTAGCTAAATACACATCAGTAATGTATGTTTACTATCAGTCAATTGCTGACCATTTAAAAAAATATATACATTCAAATAAAATAAACAGCTAACACCATTTCAAAAAAAGTTTCTATATTGGGGCATATCGGACAATATGCCGATATCAACAGATACCGATATGCCTCTGATGGTTGATTTAGCAGATAATATTGTTTGCAGACTTCTCTTCCGTTATTTCAGTCTTTGCTTCCACCTGAGTACACCATAGGGCCTAATGTTTTCATATTAGCGATTCAACACTTTTAATGAATAGTTAATTAATGAAAAAGGCTCAAATTGCATCGCAGTTGTATGAGGGGCACAAACTGGATAAAAGTTGTCAACTTTGGTTCCTATGTGAAGACATTAGCAAGTTCACAATGACAGTACATTACAGAAATAGTGCATCACATGCTGGCTGGCAAGCAGAGTCCACATCCTGTCTGTACGTTCATGTTTTAATCCTTTAAAGTAGGCTACATCCAACCAGCTAACAGGGAAACGTTAACGGAAACAATACACCAGAAAGTGAGCACTATTAAGCTGTGTGTAAATAAATAATAAATAAACACTCAATAAGTGCTGTGTTGACATCATATGGTGCTTACCCGACAACGAGGAAAACAACGATGGCCAATGCCATATAATTTGTTTGATAATAAAGCAGGTTGCTGACAACTCTGTTGTTCCATTTCGCCAAATCTTTGCCATCTGGTTTAGCAAATCTCTCCCAACCGGGTAGGAAGTCTTCCCATGTTCTGAGCGGGGTCAGCTCCACTTTAGCCATTCGTCTCCTGCACCGTTTCCTAATCTGACAGCTCCACTTCATCAACCGGAAAGTTAAAGCTAAACTACAGACATCAACCTGAAGCAGCTCCGCCACACACCACAATCTCGCGAGAAGTCCTCCTAAACCCCGCCACCACAGTCTCGTGAGACGTCCTCCTAAACCCCGCCTCCCGAACCTGATGAAACCTCACATCATTGGTCAGCAACCGCACGTTATCCAAACACTTCCTGTAAAGCTTCATGGCAGAGAAGGATAACAAGAAGTGATAACAACGTTGTCTGCTTGTAAACTATTCTATTTGATTTGCAGGTCAGTTCTGTTCATTATTTGGCGAGTTTACAGACATGTCGGTGTTGCTCGCTGCTGGCAGTGTGTGAACAGTGTGACATGTACACGTGGACCGCAAAATTCACCTCGCCAGCATGACTTCAATGACATGTAACGTCAGCTAGCTCAATATAAATTCAAAACAAATGGGCGCCTGACGACATTTTTTTTGTTTGTGCAGATGTGGAGCAGAATACTGAGCCCTCGCGTGATCAGTAGAACAACTTTCTGTTGGAGGAGTCTCTTCACTATGCAGCTGAAGACCAGCGAGTTTCAGAGTCTGTTCACTGATGGACTGAATGGACTAGCAGGTGAGATGCAGCTGTGAGCAGAGCAGACACCTGACACAGGTGGTCACTGATTACTCTGTTCTTCTAGACTTTTGTTTACAGACATGGCAATCAAGGTTGTGGGTGTTTTTATATATATATATATATATATATATATATATATATATATATATAGACAGACCTGTACAAGTTACTGTATCTGTACACAGTGGTAGGTAGAGTACTTCAAATCTTTACTCAAGTAAAAGTGGTCTCAACCTGGGAATTAGGTTTACTGTGCTGTACGGTGTTGTATCTGCTTCAAAAAACAAGTTTTGCTTTATTCACAACTATTTTAAATTTTAAACTTGTGTCTTCCCAGACTTCACATTTTTTTAAATTAATTTGACTATTTTCTCTTTACAAACTGTTTGTTTGTATTTCATGTTGACAAAGTTGAACACAAACACAAGACAATTACTTGGTCAACAGTTAGTTGTACTAACAAAGTACAAGTTACTTTGTGTTTTAATATTGTTAAGTGTGTACAGGTCATTTTATGCAAGTCAGAGTCCATAATCAAGCCTCAAGTCTTTAAGATAGTCTACACTCCAAGCCAAGTTTGTAGTCTTTGCTTAACTGTCTTAATCAAGTCTCTAGTTTCTTGCAATAAGTGTTAAATCAGCTGAGAAATACAGTGCAACATTATAATAATAGATTTACCTATTAAAGAGCCAGGGGCTGGTTCCAGTGTTTTAGTTTTGTACTTCCATAAAGCTGGGGCACCGGGCCAAAGACGGATCAAAATTGAACAGCCAAAATTGGTGCAGCAGAGGCCAAAGACTTATACGGGTCAAACACCAAAACAATACTAGGTCCTACATTTCCTATAATGCAAGCAAAACCTGGTAAAGACACATGTCAAACAAACCTCTCCAGTTTGGATTGAAGGCTAATAAAATGTTTTTTTCTTTGTCTCAAAGCCCAGACAAGATAATCCTGATGACCTCCTTGACATTAATTTCTCAAGCTTGACAACGCTCCTTCAGAGCCACAGAAGACAATATACATATTTTAACAAGCTAGCTAGTACTTCTCATGACTATGAAGAATGAATGTGATAAATTGGTGGAATGCCCCTTTAATATGTCCATGCAGGTCATATTCCTGGATGATTTTGTGGTTGTTGGTGTAAGTACAACTTCACAATCTTTAGTTTAAAACACATTTCCAAAGCTGCCCTGGAGGCAGTAAGAATGTCATTGATTGAGTGAAAAATCAGTTGGCAGAGTCTAAAGGACTTGTGAGAACTGCAGTGAGAATATAAAATAAATACGGTCAGTGGAATGTTTTGTACTGGTTTGTGAATTCATTCTCTTAAACTTTCTTCCCAGCCTCTCCAGGTTGAACTCCAACATTAAAATTGTAAGACACATGTCCTTTAACAAATTACCCACTGTGCGCTTGCTCTTTCCAGCGTTGTTTGCGAAGCAACAGCATGAGCTGAGGATAGCTGGAGGCGCTGTACGGGACCTACTGTCTGGGAAGCGGCCTGAAGATGTGGACTTTGCCACCACAGCCACTCCAGAGGAGATGAAGAACATGTTTGAAAAAGCTGGCATCAGGATGATCAATAGTAAAGGAGAGGAGCATGGGACCATTACAGCAAGAGTAAGAGGCCGAATGCTGCTGTATCCTGCTTTCACTTTTGTTAATGATTGCTTGGAAAGCTGCTTTAAAGACTAGTTAAACTATCTACGAGGCACTTTACTGTTGCAGAAGAATAGCTACACTCAGTCTCCAGAGATAGTTACGCTAATTTAATTTAATGGGTGTAAAATAAGTTAATACTTCTCTTTTCATGGAGAGAATAAAGTCCCAGAATAAATTGACTACTACAAATATAAAGATATTGAGGAAATTCATGACCATAGACATTCAAACACATACTTTTGAAGCTGTATATGCACATATGTACACAAACCAAATAAGACTGTACAGGAAGATGGCAGCAGTGAAGCAGAGATCATGGTAATACTGTTTGTTGTTATACTAGCCTGTTCCATCATGGGCTGCTGTAGTATCCCATGGGTCACGTTCCTCTTCCACATACAGTTTGATCAATAATAAGTGGGTCTTACATCTTGACTTGCAGATGTTAATGGACCAGCCATTCTGATGGATTGTGGGAGAGCCGAGAATCTGCTCAGTAACTGGGAGCTCTACGATTGATTGGTTTATTCCTGGAATATATAAATAAGTTGCATCTAAAGAGCAGAGGCTGTATGCTCGAACATATGGCTAAAGTCCATATAAAACTCCTTCAATGATCTAATGGCTTATGGTCACTTTAACATTTACGGATTGTGAGACAACTCTATATTTCTAAATGCCCTCTAAAATACTGCACCACCCACCATGGATGGACACTTAACAACTACATCTACATCTACTATGTATGATGTTTGCTACCATGTACTATGTTTGCTATGCCTTCTGTCATCTTATTTCTATTTATTTGTCATCTTTCACAGCTACACAATGAGACCTTTGAGGTGACCACATTGCGGGTGGATGTTCAGACAGACGGACGTCATGCAGAGGTGGAATTCACCACTGATTGGCAGAAAGACGCTGAGCGGAGGGACCTCACCATCAATTCCATGTTTTTAGGTATTACTCTGACATGACTTTTCTGTGCTTGTGTACTGGTGCATTCAGGGGACAATGTCTATCTTTTTTGTTCAATTTTATTACCCTTGTAGTCTTTATTATGTTTTGTTGACTTTTTCACTCTCACAGGGCTTGATGGCACATTATATGACTATTTCAAAGGATATGAAGACCTGAAGAACCGTAAGGTTCGGTTTGTTGGCAGTGCTGAACAAAGAATCCAAGAGGACTACTTGAGAATATTGCGTTACTTCAGGTGGGTCCCCTCACTTCAGTTTTAAGTTAGTTGAAATAGAAAGTAAAAGAGTAAATTCCTTGTTTTAATTTGTTTGACATGAATAGCTTTAACCTCAACCATCTCATTTCACTCCAAGGTTCTACGGCAGGGTGGCCCTGGAGCCTGATGATCACGAGCCTGAGACGCTGACCGCTATCAGGGAAAACGGCCGCGGGCTTGCAGCTATATCAGGAGAACGGATATGGAGGGAACTTAAGAAGCTGGTTGTTGATAACCATGCTGCCCATCTACTGGAGCTGATGTACACTCTGGAACTGGCCCAGTACATAGGTGAGAAGGGAGGCAGGGATAGGCAATGAAAAGATTTTAAAGTAATTTTTTCTTGGCATCCAAAGAGGAAAGTGGAAGGATGACAAGGGACACACAAATGGTCCTCAGCTAGATTTGAGTGATGGATATTATGATGTGATCAAAGGGATAGTTTTGATTTATTGAAGTAGAGTTACATGTGTTACTTATCCAGAGCCAATGTATTACCTACAATAGATGGAAGTCAGCATGCCCCCAGTTTGGAGAAGCATTGCATTGGTGTGTTTGTTAACTCACTGTCGGAGAGAGTAGAATGCACAGCTGGTGATCTCTCTCCTGTTGATAATTTCAAATGTTTAGTAGCAATATGTATTGATATCGCAATATTTTTGACATGACTGGATGGCTGTTGTAACATTACTTACTTGTACTAGACATAAAGTAGAGAGTCATTTTAATTTTGTAATATAAAGCTGGAGTGTTTAGACAACTGGCTTACTTCAGCAAAATGTGTGTACTAAACATTTGTTATTTTAAATAAATGTGGTAATATCAAATGTGGAAATGGATGCACTGATGAATTGAATTAGTCATGTGCAAATATTGCGTTTTGATCATGCAGCTCATTAAACACGTGCCTACTTGCTGCAACATCTTTCCCTTTCCATCATCACTCAGCTCCCTTTTCAAAATAGTCTGAGAGAATATTGATTATATTGTCATTAAGTGACTCATTGCTTGCAGCGCAGGCATCTATAAGAGGGAAACCCAACGCTCTTCAAGAATCTGACAATTTGTAGTTGTTTCTAAATGAGTGTGAGATTTAATTTCCATCTGTGACATGGAATGGATTCAATACCTCTTCTGTTGTTAACTCCGGTATTGGTCAGCACTAGAGAGAGATGATTCAATGACTATTTATTATTGAACTCCTCTCAGGCTATTTAATAACCTGCACAAGACTACCAGAGTCCCAATACTCTACAGATTATCAAAAATGAAACATGTTTTGTTTACTTTAACAACAACAGAAACTAAGCAAGACTAAGTCCGTTCTGTTCATGACTCCTGTCCTTGCTCTTCCTCAGGTTTACCTCCAGGTGGCAATGTTGAGGAGATGAAGCGAGTGTGGCAGAATGCCAAAAACCACTCTCCCAAACCCATGACCATCCTGGTTGCTCTCTTCCACCACCCAGACGAGGTGGAAAAGATGGACATCCGATTGAAGGTGTCCAAGGAGGAGAAGACTCTGGCTCAGTTCCTGGTCAAACACAGACATGAGCTTCGCATAAATAAGGATGAGCCGGACAGCCTTAAACCTTTCACTGACTTTATCATCGACGTAAGTTTCAGCCTCCTCCAGTTAGTCCATAGAAACAATCACATGGAAATTGCTCATGTGTTTTATTGTAAAAATGGAAGGTCGCAGCATGTAACTTTATACAGTGAGATCAAATTCCAAAAATTTTTTTTATCTCAACAATGAAATGTGTACTATGAGGACTAACATCACTACACTTGAATATAGTTGGGTTCATTGGATCCACAAGAGTCTCAGCTTTCCAGTCATACCCAATCATTGTATGGGAATAGATGAAATTTATTGTCTGTCCCAAAAGAGACAAAAATCTCATTTGACAAGGCTCAAAAATACACAGAATTCACATTTAAGACACATTTTAATCACAGAAAAATGGGACTGTCAAACCTCCTTCAATACATTATCCTCACTGCTTATCCGAACTATCCGAGTATCTACTTAATATTGTTCAGTATGGGTATTGCAGAAGGGATAAAAGTTTTCTTGTAAATGTTCTTTCATGACAGAGGGGCCTTATACTGTCTGCCTGCAGCGAGGCGGTGAGAAGGGTCCTCTGTGATCTGAGTGGCTTTCCTGATCACTGAGAGGTTGTACAAGTCAGATAGAGCAGTTAGGGGTTAGCTGTTTATTTTGCTGGCCTGATAAGTTATTATGCAGGAGAGTTTTGTTTTGTATTTGGTGAGGGAGTTGTACCAGGATGAAATGTTGAAGGTGAGGATGGATTCAATGTGTGATTACTTAGATGAAATGTAATTGCTGACATGAAAAGTCAAGTAAATTTTATTCATATAGCCCAAAATCACAAATCATAGATTTGCCTCAAAGGGCTTCATAGACTGTACATGGAACCACACCCTCTGTCCTTAGACCCTCACAGCAGCCAGGGAAAAACTCCTCAAAAAACCCTTTTTAGCAGGGGAAAAAGAAGAAGAATAAACCTCAGAGAGAGACAGAGGAGAGATCCATCTCCCAGGACGGACAGACGTGTAATAGATGTCGTTGTACAGATCAATAAGAATAGAGTAGATAGAGGTTGAAGGGAGAGAGAGAGAGAGGGAGGGAGGATAGAGAGACGGTTGAGAGGGAGACAGAGAGGAGCAGGACCCCCATCCACACCACCACTGCAAGCACCATGTGGCCCTCCCCAACGACTAAGGCTGTGTCGAGCCGCAGCATTCTGGACTAACTGAAGAGTTTTAAGGGGTTTATTGGAGCAGCCTGACAGTAAGGAATTACAGTAATCTAACCTTGAAGTAACAAAAGCATGAACTAATTTTTCTGCATCCTTTTGGGACATGATGTGTCTAATTTTTGTAATATTATGTAGGTGAAAAAATGCAGTCCTTGAAGTTTGTTTTATATGGGAGTTAAATGACAGATCCTGATCAAAGACAACTCCAAGATTCCTTACGGTGGTATTAGAGGCCAGGGTAATGCCACTGAGGCTAATAAGGTCTTTAGATCATGAGTTTTGGAGGTGTTCGGGTCCCAGCACAATCATTTCAGTTTTATCTGAGTTTAACATTAGAACGTTGTAGTCCGTAGTTTCCTCAACAGGTGGAAGCGCTGTTGTGCTTTTTTTGTACACAGAGTTGGTGTGCTGTGAAAAGGACAGGCAGGTGTCTATCTCCATCCGGAGGTATTTAAAAGGCTGAACCTGTTTTATCAGCTGACCCCAGATATGCTGGAAAGAGAGGTGATAATGTGTTGTCTCTGACCCCACAGCACAGCTCCTTGGTCTTTGTGATGTTAAGCTGAAGTGAGTTGAAGTTGTTGGCTGCCTGCTGGTTTCCGGACAGAGCATTAGTGGCTGGTTAGGTGGTCCACCAGGGCCATGTCATCAGCGTACTTAAATATCATTCCTTCAATGCTGCAGGAGATGCTGTTCAAGTAAACAGAGAAGAGAATGGGAGATGAAATACAGCCTTGGGGGAGCGTACTTGATTTAAAACCATTTAAAAACACCTGTTGTGTCTTTCCTGTGAAAAAAAATCTTTATCCATAAAATCAGTGTCTGTCGGTTTTCCTAACCGCACACTACTTTGTGCATACATTTACCTAACACACATGTCAAGGCCACTGGTCTGTAGTCCTTCAGGTCCTTAACATGCGTCTTTTTGGCAATTTCGATAAAAGTGGATTCCTTCCACCGGTTAGGGACGCAGTTCAGGAGGTGTTGGAACAGTCTGTCAGTTACAACCCCACTTAGCTCAGTGGAGCAGTCTTTGAGCACCCTGCCTCTGAGCCTGTAAGGGCCAGAGGCCTTGTACGGGTTGACTCTAAGCAGGATGGAGGTCACCAGCTCCTCATCAATAGAGAGAGCTCCGTGAGGGGAGCTGGGGCTGAGGTAGTTCCCATTGGTTGGAGTGCTGCAGCTGTTGAACTGGGAAAAAACTTTGTTTAGCTACTCCTCCCATCATAATGTTTAAACCCTGCCAGGCCTCCCTCACATTTTCAGAGGTTAATTTCTGCTCAACCTTGTTCTTATAGTTGATCTTAGCCAATCCTCCTCTAATTCCCTCAACCTGAGCTTGTCTCCTGGTAAAAAGCATTTTTGCACCAGGCAAATTTTCATGTCCTTAGTAATCCATTTGTTATTTTTTGGGTCAATTGTTGTTTGTTTGGTGGCAGTGACAGTGTCCTCAGAGAATGAAATGTATCACCGCCGCAGTCATTGTAATTCAGATCCCAGTCAGTCAGTTCAAAACAACTCTCTTTTGCATTAGTATCCTCTTTTGTTTGTGTCCTGGAGGGCAACTCCAGAGGTATGTTGTCTGCGTGAATGGGAGCCTTCACTGTCACCGGTTGAAAGCGGCTCAGCTCCAACAGGGAGTCCTGTGAGTAGGCAAGCCTATCTGGGTTGATGGTGGTGAATGGCTGCACCGGTTGTGAGCGGAGTCCATTAACACTGTTGCCATTAACAGTCAGACAGGGCTATGAAATTAAATGAACGGCAAATAAGACATACAAAAAAACGCCAGAAACCTCACAAACACAAGCTGTGTTGGGAGTCGCTCTTCACAGCAGCACTGTTTCCATTGGTACCAGTATCCTCACTATAGCTCCAACATGTTAAAGACAGAAAATCGACTTGGCAGTTGTGCTGCTCACAGGAATTGATTGAGCAGACTGCTGCATATTGGAGAAACTACAAGACCAGAACAGATGCATGAATAACTGCTGATGAATGCAGTTTATTCTGAATCAGCCCAGGGAGAAGTTGTGGGTAATAATGCACTATAAACATACTTGGAATGTATTGTTATCTGCTTATGTAATAATGCTTCATTGCAATAATCATAGCACATTCTAAAATGTTTTAAAATTACTTTCATAAAATGTCTGAAAATATTCATATCTGAGCTGCAACCTCATTCTCAAACACTAAACAGTGTTATTGGTGAATGAAGTATGTTTGGCTGACCAAGAGTCCAAAACCAGCAGTTTGAAGGAGTCACCTTGGGCTCTGTGAAAACGTGATCAGCCTTCCCTCAAAGGACAAACAGTCAAGACAAATAATCAGCAGATTAGCCAGCCATGAAAATAGTTTTGATTACAGCCCTAATTAAAATTCATGATTCGCACCCTTTAACTTACTTCCTTCATCTTGCTTGTCAGTGGCCCACCTCCATCCATCTCCCACATCGAAGTGCAACACGTTCACACCCATACTAATAAGGCCTGTTGAGAGGCAATCTAGGAAGTGTTCTTAAACACTATCTGGATCTGAGTTCTGATAGCTAAATTAGAATGGATCTGTGGGTGAAACACTTGGATTTCTTAAGGTCTTAGTCTAACAAATCTCATCTCTGCTCTTTATTAATAGAAACAAGCAATTACCAAAACATTTTGGAAGTAATTTATTGAAGTATGTAATCTGTTCGGCGAAACTTAAGTTTAACATGAGTTTAAGTTCTTTTATTGGTAAACTTTAAGTTTCATTTCTTAGTCTTGTACTTGAACTGTAGACTTTATTAAAGAAGTGGACTAAGCTCCTGTGACATCGTCCTTTTGCTTTGTTGACTAATGTTTTGACTCATCTCGAGTTTGGCATTTGACTGTCTCCACCTTAGTTTTTCTGGAGCAAAGGTGCACCTGTTTGGATGGAGCTGGGGAGGTTACACAGGTTAGCAGCCACTGACTTTGATATTAATTCAGATTCTTATTTTGGCTAGCAAAAACAGGCTTACAACAATATGTACTTAACAGAAGAAAATATACAGCTGACTCCTCTGGCCCCAATTACACTGAGACTCCTTTTCTTGAGCTGCATGTCAAGTGTTTCTAGCAGTTTTTAGAAACAGATGACTGATAAAATGTTCTAAAATTTTCCGTGCAAGGCCCAGAGTCGCACAACTTGTCAATATCACACATGTCCAGGCAGCCAATCAAATCTGTTTTGATACTACTAGATACATGCAGATTAAAAGTTGATATATAGTTGTAATTACAATGAACATTGAATAGGTCATAGTTCTAAGACAACACAAATTACACGGCTTCACGCCTTCCCGGCTATTTAAATACACACGAGCCATCAATATCCATTGTTAGACCTCTAAAGTGAGGATTTTGATTAAAGATTTTTATAAGCAGATGATGTCATGAATATGACAACGGACATACTAGGCTTCATCTAGAAACTTATTTAGAGGCTTTGGAAAGATGGAGCAGGTGTGTGGATAAAAAGATTGAACTGAATTACTCTGAACTCTGAACTGAATTTTTTTTTTTTTTAACCCTCAGAGTCGAAAGCTGGATTCCCAGAGTCAAGTTTGTGAGCTGCTGAAGTATCAAGGCGAAGACAAGCTGCTGGCAGAGCTCTGCAGATGGTCCATCCCTCGCTTCCCAGTCAGCGGTCACGATCTGAGGAGGATGGGGATCACGTCAGGCACGGAGATGGGTGCCACCTTACAGAATCTCCGTGACATCTGGAAGACAAGTCATTATCAGATGGATAAAGATGAACTCCTCAGTCACGTAAAGCTTTAAATGGGGAGAAAAAATGATTTATTTTGTTCTTGTGTGAGTCAAACAATAATTGTCTGAATACCTGATTCAGTAATTGTGCTGCTCACAGGAATCGATTGCGCAGACTGCTGGATATTGTTCAGAAACGACAAGACAAGAACAGAGACATGTATAGCTGCTGTTTATTGCAATTTAATTCTGAATCAGCATGGTCAAGAGAACACACACCATGTACTCTCAGCATTACAGCTGCCACCAATGTGTGCTGGACAATGATCCCTGATTTCTCTGTATGAGGTGTTACAGAGCTGTAGGCACAGTCCTGAGATAAACAGCTCAGTTACTTCTTTCTAAAAAAAAACCTTAGTGGAAAGCAGAAGTTTCACTTTCTATAAAGTCCATGTGTAATGCGTTATAAACATGTTGTAATCTGCTAATAGCACTGTATTACTAGTTATTAATACTTTATAAATGTGTGTATATATATATATATATAATTGTTTTATATATATATATATATATATAATGCTTCATTACAATAATCATAGCATATTACAAAACATTTTATAATGACTTCTACAATCAGGTATCATATTACTTCATAAAGCTGGTCGCTTATTGGCATATTTTCCAAGCCCATATCTAATATGCATTATAAACTTACTTCTGATGTATTATAGTGTTAGGATCAGCCTAACCCTATAATCACATTATTATTAGAGCCAGACTGATATGGGATTTTTGAAACAGATGGCAATACTGATTTGAGAGGGGGAAGACTCATCAATAACCGATGGTGGCTCATATAATCTTTTTTTATTTTTTTTATTTTAGCTGGATTGAATATAGACCTTTTTTATGTGGATTGTGCACAAATTTTCCCCCACTCTGCAAAGGTACCCAGTGAAATACTTTCTCTTAACATAAAACTTTTATTAAATAATATTTTTTTTTACATTATACAAACAATGTTTTACATTGTCTTGAGAAAATTAAGAATAAATAGGAATAAAATAAATAGCAAAATAAACATGATTACTGTTAAGTTTCAGTCAGTTGCTTGGTACATATCGGACTACATACATATGTTTACAATATCGATATGCCTTTGATAGGCCAATATTGACAGATAATATCTGTAAATCAATATATTTGTCAGGTTCTAATTATAATGCATTATGTGAAATGCATAATATAAAATATACCATGATCTTGGCAATAAATGTCGGTGAGTGCCCAGCAATTATGAACTATAATGACCTTGTAAGTCATTATGAAAAGCTTCACAATGTGTTGCAATTATTGCTATGAAGCATTATGAATATTTGAGTGCTTATTATTTATAATTATATGTGCTATAAACAGATTATAATCCATGATAAGTATGTTTATAATGCATTTCAAGCATTGGCTTCATAGAAAGTGTTTGTGTATTGTGTCTGGGCTGTTTTCTGTATAAAAATGCTCTATAATAAGGTTCTATTTGTTATTGTAAAGAGTAACGTGGCGATTCTTTTGTTTGAACCTACACACTGCAGAATAAAAAGCTATATGTTTAAATAAACTCCACGCCTATGTGTTTATCGCCCTGTGATGGGGTAAGGATGCTCCTCCCTCCTGCATAGATGAGGAGATATAAAGCCCTCCGCTCTCTGCTAACGCCACAGTTTCCGCCTGGAGACTCAACACTTGTTGATTACTGGACATCCACCCACTAAACTCCCACAATAATTAGTTTCCCTATAGGAAATAGATTTTGATGAAATTATTAAAATTCCAGGCTCACTTTCTTTTTTTGGTTAGTTTTTTAAATGCCCCAACCTTAGTCGGATCACTTGGAGTACAGTGTTTCAGCAACTGATTGTTGAATTTGTGGTAAAAGCATCAAGCATTGATTGAAGCATGGATTGGTTCACTGTAAACGTGAGTAACGTTACTTTGGAGGGTGCACTGTCTGGGGATGAGCCGCGAGATGAGCGCTTGGCCCAAGTGGAAATAGCTCTCCTGTCCATCATCTTCATCACTGCAGGAATCCTAAACTTCGGGCTCTTGTTGGTGCTGTGGAAGCGGAGGAAGACGCTCTCCAGGATGCGCGTCTTCGTTTTCCACCTGTGCCTCGCCGATCTGGTGGTCACATTCTTCCAAGTTTGTCCCCAACTCATGTGGGACATCACGGACCGATTCGTGGGGCCAGATATATTGTGTCGCTTAGTGAAGTATCTGCAGGTGGTCGGGATGTTTGCCTCCACTTATATGATCGTAGTGATGACGATGGACCGATATCAAGCCATCTGCAACCCCATGGTGACGTTCCAGAGGCGCAGGGCGCGCTGGAACGGTCCGGTGTGCGCCGCCTGGTGCGTCTCTCTCATCGGCAGCCTCCCGCAGATCTTCATCTTCTCTCGGGTCGAGGTCGCTCCCGGTGTGTACGACTGCTGGGCTCAGTTCATCAAGCCATGGGGACCGAGAGCCTACGTGACCTGGACGACTCTGGTGATCTTCGTCCTGCCGATTCTCATGGTGATCGTGTGCCAGGTGCGCATCTGCCGGACTGTGCACATTAACTTTCACATGAAGACGCAGCACATTGCAGAGGCGACTAGTAAGCCGCTGTCCTCCAGGGCCAGCAGCGTGGCAGGGGTGTCCAAGGCGAGGGTGAAGACGGTGAAGATGACCGTGGTCATCGTGCTCGTCTACATCATCTGTTGGACACCTTTCTTCACCGTGCAGCTCTGGTCCGTCTGGGACGTTAAGGCGCCCACTCACAGTAAGATCACAGTTTGGGTTCACACAACATGAAAAACGGAATACAAAATGTATACAGGAAAAAAGGAGAAAGAAATTGTCACATCAAAATGTTTTTTATTATTATTTTTAGTACTTCCTTTGTCATGAATTGTAAATTCAGAAGCTCATAAACTGCATGAAAATGATTTTTAAAAAAACCCTCAAATCTTATGTCTACTGCACCAACTGTAATGTGTTAAATTAAAAGATTTGTCATAAATTGAACAATAATCAGAGTCAGAATGGTCTTAATTGTCATTGACAGTAATAACTAATTTACCATTGGAAAAATACAAGTAAAAAAGTAAAAGCTACATCATTCTTAAATATGTGAATAATGTTGAAGATGAAAATGTACGCTTCTGCGAGTGCAACTTTGAGGAATAAATATAAGGCACAACTTAAATTAAATTTCAATAATTGCAAATGTATCGTGCACAAATGTACAGAAATTATATTATCATAAGGCAAGAAATGGGATAAAAGGCATTTTCAGAGAAAAACTGACTGTTGGATGCAGTTAATTTGTCGGCGAAGAAATTTCTCTATTATGGGTTAATTAAATGTGAAATTAATTTTAATTGACCATATTTTGAAATCCATGTTCCCTGTGTGCTTTTATAAATTATAACCCTGAATATCTCACAATACACATATTCATTTAATAACAGTGTGTGTGTGTGTGTGTGTGTGTGTGTGTGTGTGTGTGTGTGTAGAAGAATTAAAGGCAGAGTTTAACTTTTTCTCCCGTGTTTCCAGCTGCAACCTTCACCATCTTGATGCTGCTGGCCAGTCTGAACAGCTGTGCCAACCCCTGCATCTACCTGCTGTTCAGCGGGAAGCTGCCCAAGGCGCTCATGGCCCTGATGTGTATGGGTCAGCCTGATATGAAGGAGCCCATGCAGGAGGAGGCCACCATGGTCAGCTCCCTGTACATCAGCCTCAAGAGTCTGTCAGACTGCAGATAAAAGGAAATATGAAACCCTTACAAGAAAACAGACTTACTGACATCCTCTAATAAGTGTGAGGACAAACATCACAGCACAACTACAAATCCCTTTATTAACAGTTTATTAAAGTGGGATCACATTGTAGAAATGAACAATATACAACGTCTGTTCACATAGAAACTCACACACCACAAATGTTTGCAGGGATATTACAGTGAAACATTAAGTTTGAATCCATGATTACATAACACATACTCTCATATGTCATAGGATTATTATAGAGCTTTGGTTCTACAGATCCATATTGTTTTTTGGTCCACTTTGATCCAGGGTGACATATCACAACCACTACTAGTACAGACATTCATGTTCCCAAGAAAATGGATATTAATGACAATCCCTTGACTCATCCCATATCACTACCAGCAGGTCAAAGTTTTCAACTCTTGAATGAAATAGCTTAGCATTTACTTGATGTGTTGGCACAAAATGTACAGTCATTCACAGTTCCCAGAGGATGATTCATAATATATTTAATGATCCTCTGACTCACCTAGCGTCGATGTCAGGCAAACAGCAAACATTTGAATTTGTCCAGTACTTTGGTTTATAACCAAATACCAGCAAAAATAATGACATTCCCATCAGCCTCAGCTATGTTTTATGTTTAGTGACAACTATCCTGCCATAAACAGACCAAACTTTACAAGCACTGTGTCAGCGCTGGAGAAAGGTCAGGCTGCACATAACACTCCAGCTTGTTTGTTTTTCTTTAAACCAATCCCAAATGTCTTGGGTGGTGCTAAGCCTCGGATATGGTGATGGTGCATTTGCAAAATAGATACAGCTGAAAGGGAGGAGAATTCTGTCTGAAATAGCCAGCAGGCTTATCCCAGGCTTATCTTTGGTTGCTGAGTCAGACTAAGTTATAATTAGCAAACGTTAGCCTACTACCACACTTAACATATGCAGTGTCTCAATTTGCATAAAACTGCACTTACAGTTGCCTTTTAGTGCATAAGTGCATTCACAATGAGATAAATATACAAAATGTGGGGCACTAAGAATGCCACGAGGGTCTACACGCAAAGTCGGCAATAACATCATGGCAATATAACTTGAGTGTGGAACGCTGGGGACTTCTCGACCCTAAATGTTTGCCAGAATGGGCGGGGCCACCAAACAATTCTAAACGTGAAAATGACAAGTGAGGAGGCTGCAGCAGTTGCGATTGAAACTGTGAACACTGAGAGCTACTGTAATATACAACTATACTTTAGTTAAATAGAAGCAATTATTGAGTTACCAGTCTGAATTAATTAACTGTGAAAGAAATTGAGCACACGTAAGCCCCGCCCCCTACGGAGTAAGGGTTAGGAGCCTCCTTGACAATTTTGTCTGCTAGCAAAATGCTGAAAAATGACTCAAAAGCTGCTTAATGGCATAATATATTATCAACAGTTTTATAAACTGCTGAAACGAAAAGAAAAAAAAAACTTTCAAGAGGACAAAAGTAGATACAGACTTATACAGAAACTCAGTATATTTAACGTTAATATTTGGACAACCATGGGCTAAACCGTTAATGTTGTTAGCAAGCTTACGTGAGCTAATATCCACTTTTCTTTCCATCAGTTTTTAAACACTTATGTGCAAGTTAAGTGCATTTCACCACAGCTACTTTTGACCATTTTCTGTTTTTTGCTAGTGAACGAAATTGTAAAGGAGGCTCCGTCATTCAATACAAAGTCAGTGGAGAGCGATGTTTGCACAATATGGATCAGGTTATATTCTCAGAAAGACATACATGTTAACAAGAATCATCATCGAGAATCAAGAATCAACGGTTATTTAAATTACTTATATTACATTGCATGTAAGCTTTTTTTGTGGAAGAGGTTTATGTATTGTAATGATTGGTCTTGTGACATCACGATGAGTAATAATTCTCTTATGTTCAGACATTCATCTACGTCCTGTGAGATTTAAAAATGTTTCCCTTAATTGTAAATGTGGCTTGTCCTATGTTAGTTAAAACGTATAGTGTGTCCTTTGAATGGGATTTTTCAGTCTACTTTACATCTGTATATATGATCATATGTATGATAATGCCATATATGTTAGTTGTTGGTTAAAATTGTTATATATTATTCAACAGATGGTTTTGTGTTCAAGATGCTCAGTGATCAATATTACAACATGTTTACATTTTTACATTTTTTTTGCTGAATTTTTCTCTCAGACCCTAAGGAGTGGTGATTTTGAGGTGTTGCCAAATAAACTGACTTTTAACATCTCTGCTTTCTGTCTTCCCAAAAAAAAAAGGGAAATGAAATATTAATTCTTGAAAGAGCCCTTTCAAGAGCTCTGCTTCCAGTCTGCAATTACCTTGTTATTCTGCAGTACGACCCCTGATTAGGAGAAGACAGGCAGAAATACTTATTTAAGGATAATTTAAAGTCCGTCCCTTGGATAAACAGATATGTAACAGCTCTAGCATGTCATTAGGCTGAGAAAAGCCTGGCATATTTAGAAATGTCTAGTTTTACAGGTCTGCAAATGTCATGCTTATCAGGTAATATTTAACAAGAAACATTAAATTAATCTTATACTTTTCTGAAATCAAAACATTTTTAATAATTATATTCCACTATATCCCAATAAGTACATTGGAAATTGTTTAGGAAACATAAACAAAATGTCATTATCCTATTGTAGGTACTTTTTTTAAACAAAATTTTCAAGTACATTATGTACGTTAACATGTGATGGGTCATCTTTAGCCCTCAACAACTCAAGTGAAACATCAAGCCTAGATCGACACAGTCCCTTTTGATATTCACCCTGAGCAGGGCTCTAAATTGGCCTTCGTTGCTAATTATAGGCAATAACGTCCATGCAAAACATTGTAGGCCCAACTACAAAGGTTTATAAGTCCTCTAATTATGCCTATCACCAACAATTAACCTACCAATGGATTAACTGCTTATGGGGAAACAGAAAATTATTACAAAATTACATGATAAATTACTCGCTAAATATAATCTAATTACAAAGAAACAGCAGACCTGCAACTAAACTAACTTCATATTGCTTTCCCAGGAAAAGTATTACAGATATTACCAGTTTAGTCCTTACTGGGAAATAGCAAAATATATTCATTAAATAATATTGGGTTAATCGTCCTTTATTTAAACCATGCAATATGCACCATATAGTCTGAATATTTTATTATTATTATTATTATTAGATACATTTTATTCAACAAGATAAAAAGATTATCCTTTTTTTGTTCATATGGGGTATTAAAGTACTTTCTAGGAATCGGGATGAGTACTCAAGAAGAAGAACAGGAGAGACACATTTCCATGAAAAGGAGACTTAGGAATCACTTTGCACTCCATTTAGCATGTGTGTTAAAGCACTCACAGCTCTAGACTTTCAGTATTGACTAGGCAATTATAAGTCCATTAAGCTCTATCTGTGTGTTTTTGTCCCTAAAGGAAAAAAAAGTATTTACTGTGGAACTAAACAACTGACGAATGTTACCACCTGACTGTAACAGTAATTATAGAAAACAAAGGAAAAAAAAGGTGACAACAACGACTTTATTCTAGCATCTGTCACTACATGATTTACAAGTACTAGTAATGTTTATTTTACGTCACAGCCCCAGAATAATATTTTTTTTCCACATTCCAACACAGTGTCTTAAAGGTCGGACGCTTAAAGGTAACAACTTCCATCTCACCTCAGTGACTTGGGCAATCAGTCCCCTTAGTGCTGCCATGTATGAAGGAAATGCCACAAAGTGCCCTCTTTGATGCCCCATAGTATGCCTTATAGGTTGACCAACCTGCTGGAAAACCTCCTGTTTGTTTTTTTAGGCCCCTGCCTCTCAGACAGCTTGAGTTCGACACTGCTGATACATTTTCAGTGTAGAAAACAATTAGTAGTTGTAGTTTTAAGTGTCAAAACACGTTCTCAGTCTAGATCATTGAGATATTATTTGTGTGAAATTTGTTTTCATTTAGGTTTTCTTTAAAAAGAAAATATCTGCTAGCTGTTGTTACTATAACAGGATATTTAGTCTTGGTACAGATGTCCTGCACGGTTGAGAATTGCAGTTCATAGTTATTCCTACAAAGAGTAACACAGAATCATCTATCCCATGGAATAGTGTCTGTCTATGTAAAATTAGGGACTGTAGACACATTAAGGAGGGGAGGTGGACAGGACAAATGCAGGACTTTGATCCAGAAGACTGTTGTTCATGTCCCATTGGAAAGTCATGTTCTGATTTACCGGCATATCTGCATCAAGTAGTTCTGCATGCAAGTAGCTTTTCCTAACCTTCAACAAGTGCTTTGGTTGCCTCAACTTAACCAATTCATTTTGGTGCCCCAATCTAGTTAGTAGTTTGGAATGTCACCAACATGTACCAACATTTACCACAATTTCGTACATTGTTAAATTGGTAAAATGCTGACACAGGTAGAAATTAGAGCCTGGCACCAGAAGTCCCAACAAGGCTTTTGGAAAGGTGAGAGGCGGTTCTTTCTAGGCCCACCAATGACAGAACGAGAAAAGGAAGGTTGTATGATATAAAAGACAATGTTTTAGCACAGAATCTTTAGTCTCCTGTGATTGCAACCAAGGAACTCATTGAGTTTTGATCTTTTGACCTCTGCAAGAATAAATCTCTACTGCTTGAAACTCTGAACGACTCGCCTGCAACTTTTTGCTTCTATCATTTTTGAGTCTTAGTGTTTGGGAAGATTTTGGTGCATGTGTTTTTGGCAAGTTGGGTGGTCCTTAGCCCAACTCACCTGACCCGGGGGCTTTTAAAGCTGCCTAATTCGCCATAACAGTGGGCCTTGGTGGAGTGGTAAGTGGTGTACATTTGTGCACTTCATCCTCTTGTGTTCGAAATGAGTATTAGAACAACAACCACTTGTAATTAAAAAAAAAAATGTATCTGTTTTTCATAGATGAAAAAAATTCTATCTAATTTTAAAGACTGATAGAACTGTGCATAAGTATGCTATGTCTTATTATTAAATATGGAATACATGTCATCACAAGACACTAATATAATTCATAACATTCTACGTTGTTTCATGTTTTTCTCTGGCACATTGCACTCACTTTCCATCTCCACCCAATATTCTAACCAATTTCCTCAGGGAGGACTCAAAGACAACCATTAAATAACTAAAGATTTGATATAATGTCAGTTTCTGCCACAATGAGTACACGTCACTACAAGTGAACACAGTGTGCGACAAATGGAATCATTGATTTCTTTCTGCCAGTTCTGAATGCTTTTTCATTTTCCTATGTCTTTTGTAGGGATGTGGATTCAAGTGTTGCAATTTATTGACTGGATAAATATACAATAAGTAAGATGTTTACCTTCTCCAGTGGTGAAGCAGAAGTGCATCTGTAGGCGAATGATGGCACACAGGTATTGTTTTTCTTTAAGGGCTTTCAGCTGTGACCTTCCACATTGAGAACATATTGTATACTGTATATTTAAAACTGTGAAATTAATTATACCAGTTACATAACCATAACATCACAAGAGTGTGACAGGCTTGTGCTCTTAATTGGGAGAATCTGATTTTTCCTAGGATGCTTCCATACAGGGTAAAGTTAAAATAACATAGCTTGTGCCTTTGTTTGATAGAAGGACTTAACAAAAAAATGTTAATAGACTCACATTTAAGAAAAAACTACATATGAGAATTTTTTCTGAGACAACATGCATTTTTAATATCAGAAACAGCTTAATATTGAGCAGGCTGTTGATACAGTTCTGTCTTAACACTGCAATGAAGATAAATAATCTTTACTGAACAGTTAATTAATACGATACGATGCAATAGCCTATATTATTTATTTATTTATTTTGCATGTGTTTTGGAGAGACACATAAGAAATACAAGCCTGAGGCTGTACAGGCTTAATTAGTTTGTGGGATGACTTAATTGGTATTTTTTTCAAAAGATAGATTATTCAAGTCAGTCATATTGGTATGGATTCCGCAAATCACAGATACATTAATATGAAAAATATTTTCAGCAGCCTTTAGCTTTAGCAACAGGCTGGTGACGTAAAAAGCAAAACACTTTGTGTAAGGAGATTGATTGGGTGGTCCGATGGGTCAAACCAGCACCACTGAAAGAGAATCAAAATCAGATCTCCATTCTGGGACTTCAAATACAAAACAGAAGGTCCTTAATTAGACTAAATTAGATAATTATAAAAAGCAGAGACAAAGCCCCTGGAGGTTCTTCTATCAGTGATGATTTTATGAAATAGGTGTTGTTTTAATGGCTTATCTCATGGAAACCCATAACTCTTAAGATCTGCCCTGAAGAAGAATTGGCTCTTTGTAGCCTGCTAGGTAATGCACTGTAATAATAGATAACCCAGGTAATTGTGAGCCAGCAATCACAGCTTATAATGAACCATACATAGTGCTGCAGGAAAAAAAACTGAAATTAGTTAGTATATTACCACTTCGGGTTCCCTTGTTTGGTGGTGGATGGGTAGAACCAACAAAGAGTTTGTGTCCCATTTAAAAGGTTATTTTAAGTTAACCTATAAATTTACTTCCAAATCTAGTTACATCACATCCTACCTCACCCACTATGTCACCTAAATAACTAAATTCAGTATTTGCGTAAGATATTTCAAACCAAACCTTGTTTTTTTATTTCCCTTTACTAGGTAGTTTTGTTTCCTCAAACATGCTTATGTTCATAGCGTTGGAATGGTATATGGTAATCATATTTAATAAGAAATTAAACAAGCCATTCATGAGGAAATGTTAAACATCCATTCATTCATGGAAGGAACAGAAACCAGTATTATTGTAAATGTCACCTATGGTTTGAACCCCTTTCTTTTTTTCTATTGAGAAAAACTAATAGGCATCCATCCCATGAGTAGTTGGTTGTTGTAAAACATTTGGTAGTTGAGATGCCATAGGCATCACATAGCACATGCTTTCTGGGCATTGCAAGCCTGAGTTACATGTGTGATTAGAGTGCCAAACCTTAACTGACGTTTCATAAATATGTTGATGTAAATTATTATTCTTTTTTATTGTGTGTCATTTTGTCATGACTGTTTTGTGAGGACCAAACCTACTAAAATAAATATTTTTCAACATGTAAAGCTGATTATAACCTCTCAAATCAAATGACCGGTCTGGTCTTTAGACAAACACTGTAAAAGGTTTGTTTTCACCAATGATTCTTGTAAATACAAGTCTATATTTTTAAATTATGATCAAAAGAAAATACAATTTAAAGTATTCAATGAACAGGAATGTACCTCCCACTTCTGTGGTTAAACAGCAATGTATTGAACCTTTAAAATGAGACATGTTCAAATTAGAAATTATTCATGTTTCATTGCTCTTTACATAAGAGGCCACTTATACAGATTGTATACTGCCTTTCAATTCAGACAACCTTCCACTTTTTTTATTCCTCACATACATAAAAAGATGCATTATTGTAGATGGATTTCAGTAGTCATGCCGTGTCAAAGGGATTACTGATTTCCACCTGTTGATGCTAAGCACATTGCAAATTATATAAGCATAAGGAAAATTAGTTATTTCATGCATGCAATTGCTGTCAATTAGTCAGATAGCAATCAAACTGCTCAACCTTCTTGATACTCTCAAGAGAGCCTCTGGTAGCTCTTCATATTTAATGGAAAAACCTTTGACAGAAGAACATGGCATATGAATCAGAAATAATTATGACTTCATGTTCATCTGCATCTGATGTTGTTCAGATCTTGATTTGCATAGATGTTCATGCATGTGTATTTATGTTGAGTTTCTGTGCCAATGTGTTACATGTTGAATCCAAGAGGCTCTTAGTAGAGGATCTTAGTAGAAATAACAATAGGCTGTATAAAGACTAAAGGCTGTTATGAAGAATGACCTTGCTTACTGCAGTAAGGCCAGCTAAAACCAGGTCTTTTCTGGTACTCAGGAGCCGGCAGCTGAGAAAAATCATTCAGAAGTAAAGCACTTATGGGCACAGTCAAGGATAATATCAAAGAACGGAGAGAAGACTGAGCAACAGGTTGGTACATGATGTATTAAGAATGTACCAAGAGTCCCCCGGAAACACAGGGTACATTAAACAGATTTTCACTCCCAACTCGTCAGATACAGATCATCTTGATCAGTTCAATGAAGTGCATAGTGGTGTTTACAATACACCTATATGTTCACAGAACAGGGTAAACATGGGCAACAAAACTACTTGGTTAAGTTAAGAGAAAAGAAGGTTACAATAGCTACAATAGCTACAATGTCATTTAGCAGACGCTTTTATCCAAAGCGACGTACAAATGAGAGTAATACAACACAAGCAAGGATGAAGTCAAGAAACATAGCAAGAGTAAGTGCCGTGGGTTAAGTTCGAGTCCATTAGGATACAAGTGCTTTATAGGTCGCAAGAGCGGTCAGTGCGATACTTGTCGTAGTCGTCAGTGTAGATCAAGAGTGAAGGTGTTCAGTAAAGAGTTGGTCTTCAGTCTCTTCTTGAAAATTGAGAGGGACTCAGCAGAACGGATGGAGTTTGGAAGTTTGTTCCACCACCGGGGCTCTACAGAGGAGAAGAGTCTGGTTTGAGTAGAGGCCTTCAGCGGTGGAGGAGCCAGACGTCTTTCACTCGAGGAGCGTAGTGGACTGGAGAGTTTGTGAATCTGAACAAAGGAGTTTAGATAAGAAGGGGCTGTGCCCGTTGCTATTTTGTAGGCAAGAGACAAGGCTTTGAATTTGATGCTGCTGTGACTGGGAGCCAGTGCAGAGAGATGAGGAGTGGAGTGACATGTGCTCTCCTGGGCTGGTTGAACACCAGACGTTCAGCTACGTTCTGGATCATCTGCAGAGGCTTGGTGGTGCATGCAGGAAGACCCGCCAGTAGCGAGTTGCAGTAGTCTAAACGGGATAACACAAGGGCCTGAACCAGGAGTTGTGTCGATTGCTCGCTCAGATAGGGTCTGATTTTCCTGATGTTGTACAGGGCGAATCGACAAGATCGGGCAATTGAGGATACATGAGCCTTGAAGGTCAGTTGGTCACCAATCATGACACCCAAGTTTCGTGCAGAGCTTGTGGGTACAAGTTGCATGGATTCAAGCTGAAGATTGATATAAGGTCGGACGGGGTGGGATGACAAGGAGCTCCGTCTTTGAAAGGTTAAGCTGAAGGTGGTGTTCTGTCATCCATGTGGAGATGTCCACAAGACAAGCAGAGATGCGGGCCGAGACTGTGGGGTCGTTTGGTGGGAAGGAAAAGAACAGTTGGGTATCATTGGCATAACAATGGTATGAGAAGCCATGTTTGCGGATGATTGTGCCAAGTGAGGTGGTGTAAATTGAGAAGAGAAGGGGGCCAAGCACTGATCCTTGAGGCACCCCAGTGGAAAGGTTATGTAGTTTGGACACCTCTCCCTTCCAAGATACTCTAAAAGATCTCCCTGATAGGTAGGACGCGAACCATCGGAGGGCAGAACCTGAGATACCAAGTTCTGCGAGTGAAGAGAGGAGGATCTGGTGGTTAACCGTGTCGAAAGCTGCAGAGAGGTCTAGCAACAAAAGAGCTGAAGATTGACCAGCTGCTCGAGCCAGACGCAGTGATTACAGACAGGAGTGCAGTCTCAGTAGAGTGACCCTGATTGAAGCAAGACTGATTTGGATCGTACAGGTTGTTCTCGGAAAGGAACCTGGAGACTTGGTTCAAGACTGTACGCTCCAGAATTTTTGAAAGGAATGGTAGGAGTGAGACAGGTCTGTAGTTGCTCACTTGTGTCGGGTCCAGTGATGGTTTTTTGAGCAGTGGAGTCACCTGGGCCCGTTTGAAGGTGGTGGGAAACACGCCAGCTGTAAGTGAGGAGATGATAATGTGTGTGATTGAGGTATTTACAGCCGAGGAAAAAGTTTGAAGGAGATTGGATGGTATCGGATCCAGTGCACAGCAGGTTGGTCAAGAATCCAGCAGAAGTTTCAAGACCTCCTCCTCGGTCAGAGGATGTAGAGAGGTGAGAGAAGCCCGGTTAGGTGGTAGCAGCAGCTGTTGCTGGTCAGGCTTAGAGAACTGGTTACTGATGGCAGCAACTTTTTCAGTGAAAAAGGAGGCAAACATGTCAGGAGTTATCAGAGCGGAGGGAGGCAGGGGTGGAGGATAGAGGAGCGAGTTGAAAGCAGAGAACATTTTCCGAGCATCAGTGGCTTTGCAGATCTTGTCCTGATAGAATGTGGTTTTAGCTGATTTGATGCAAGAAGTGAAAGAAGTTAGGAGATGTTGATAGTTGCTGAGATCAGGGGTGTTCCTGGATTAGCGCCATTTTCTCTCTGCCGCTCTGAGCCCTGCCCTATGTTTTCTGATGGCTTCAGTGAGCCAAGGACTGGGGCGGGAGACATGAGCGGGTTTGGATGTTAGAGGACAGAGGTTGTTAAGAGATGAGGCAAGAGAGGAACAAAGAGTGTCTGTGGCCTCATTACCACCAAGTGATGAAAATTCCTTGGGAGGAAGCAGGTTGGTCAAGACCGCGTTTGAGAGCTGGGTTGACGTAAGGGTCCGAAGGTTTTGACGAAAAGAGACCCAATTTGAAGGAACTAGAGTGTCCTCCAGCAGAGAGACTGTGAACTGAATAAAGAAGTGGTCGGAAAGATGTAGGGGTGTGACCATCACGTTTGCAGTGGAGCAGTTGCGAGTCAAGATCAGATCAAGTGTGTTGCCCGCTCTGTGAGTAGGAGGGGTAGCGACCTGTTTAAGGTCAAAGGATGACAGAAGAGACAGGAAGTCAGAAGCTTGGGCTTTCTCAGTGTGAATATTCATGACCCCCATGACAATCAGTGGTGTTTCCTAATCAGGGAGGGCCGAGAGTAGCATGTCAAGTTCTACAACAAAGTTCTCAAGTTGACACCCTGGTTGGCGGAATATAATGACAACAAAGAGTTTAACTGGAAATGTAAACCTGATTGCATGGTGTTCAAAGGAAGAGATGTTGCTGAGCAGAGACAGCTTGGTGAATTTCCATCTTTTGCAAATGAGGGCACCAGTGTCACCTCCACACCCAACAGATCTTGGTGTGTGGGAGAAGACAGAGTCGGCAGAGAGTGCTGCTGGTGGGGCGTTTTCTGGGCGGATCCAGGTTTCAGTCAGAGTAAGCACTTGTAAGTTCTAAAGATTAACCAGCGCTTGGATGAATTCAGTCTTGTTTACCGCTGATTGGCAGTTCCATAAGCCGAAGTTGAAAGAAGAATGAGTGGGTGAGGCTTTCCTGAGTGTGGAAAGATTCTCAGGGTTGCGTCGTCTGCGACAGATTCAGTGTTTCCGGTAGCCATGAATGACAGGGATGTTGGCATAGCACATATTGCTTGAATGACTAGAAAAGGAGTATAAAGTAATTTACAGTCCGTGTCCTTGCTCGGTGGACTCGCGCAGGAAGACTCGCAGGTGTTTACCCAATTCGGTATTCACACAACAAGGGCTGACGCTTCCACTGATACTACAGTGAAGCAGTGTTTGCATATACCAGGCGGTTCACTGCTGGACCCGCCCCTTCGTGTCACTCAAGCGAGTGACGTAGCAAGCGCCAGTGACTTCCCTATTCTACAAGTCTACTTAATGCCATACAGCCACAAAACAGCATTAAACCTAGACAAAGTCAAATGAAAATACTACAAAACCTTACTGACCTGTCTCTGTCTGTAACATACAACACAGTGCTTGTTCTAACAAAATGTTTGTTGCTACACTTTTAAGAGCCGGCAGAAGAGCCCGCCCCTTCGCTTCACTCAATCGAATTAGCCAATCGGTGACGTAGCCGCGATAAGCCACTTCCTTATTCTACAAGTCTACTTAATGCCCATATGGCCACAAAACAGCATGAAACCTAGACAAACTCAAAAGAAATTACCACAAAACCTTACTGACCTGTCTCTGTTAAGAAGAAAAAAATGAACACAGTTACATTTGTGACACTGATGACATTGAACATGATGCAGAACGTAATGTACCGAAGTAAATGAGGATAACAACATCGACTTTTAGTTTCAAACCAGATGCAAACGCTGATCTCCTGGGTCAAAGGCCAGGGTTCGTTAAACCCGTCTACCATCCTTCCACCCATCTCAAACTGGCCTTTGGACTCTTTACAATACATGTGTTGCTCCGATCTTTCTATCAATGACAGATGGATTTACATTGGAGTTCATAGAAAGACTGGGGGTGTAGCATGTAATGTTAAAATGAATGGCCTAGCTGCCATTCATGCTGAACTTCATACTAACACCAATAAATAAAACAAACACATGTAGAACACATGCATGCACATTCATTGTATGGAAATATAAGCTGTGAACATCATGCAGAGGCAGTATTCATTAGCATGTCATAAATAATCTAACAGATATGTATTGAAATTATCTGAAACATGGCACATTTCAATCGCATTTTGCTCCGGATCATGCATCGTTCGCAAAATATATAATTTTAATATTTACTCCAAATATACATATTCAACAAGAGAGAAATAAAAATGCAGAAAGCGGCTGTAGTCCAGATGAGGGGCTTTTATATCATGCAAGTTTCTAATTAAACTTTTAAAGAGGGTGCAAAGATGAATAAAAGCACTGCATAATTCATGCTCCTAACTTCAGCTTAATTAAAATGAAACGGGGCTGTGAGTTTATGATGGCTGCTAGTTCCAGGAATAGGTCTGACTCCTCATTATCAGCCGAGCCCAAGGGATGTGTCAATTTATCAGAGCCCTCGTGTAGTGGATCTGAGATGTCTATATAGGTTTGAGAGAAGGTAAGGCCAAGAAGTTACAGCGCGGGCACTGACTGTATGGCACAGAGTGGGTTTTATTGATTCATGAGGGAACTAAGCATTTGCTAAGCTCCACCTCCTGAAGTAACTGTTGTTGTCTGTCAAGCTTTCTGTTCACATGCAGCTTAGATGCAGTTTAGAAAAATGAAGTTAATACACACATTGTTCTACATATTCTCAAGAAGGCTCTGGTATAATTTCCTATAAAAAACTTTTGCAGCATGATTCATATGATATCCTACAAAATGTGACACTTGATGAGTGCTGTTTTCAGCACATGACTGCACTTGCTCTTGTAAATATCAACATTGATATTAATATGGTTATGTTTAGGTGCCAAAATCACTATCCTAAGGTTGGAGTAAAATAAAGGGGTATGGTTTCAAACCTCTACTTAAAACATACTGTAACTTACATCAATGGGACATAAACACCAGCCCCATTCGCAACCCCACCCACCCCTCGCTATGGCTTTTAACATTATGTTGCTTCGTCACTGTCAAAATTTGTTTGCCAGCAACTTTCTTTCTATGATGAAGATGAGACAATATGGAGCAGGCATCACCATCTGAAGGCAGTTTCATCTAAGCCATGTAGCCCAGTGTTTATATCTATCCAACAAAATGTAGAAGTCTATCCATCTAATAGTCAATTCTACACACTTCTTACTTTGCTCCTTTAATGGTTACTATGACCACTAAAGGGTGTGTGCTTAACAAGTTATCACAGTCTGCCCCTCCTCTGCCTACTCCAGGCTCCAGCTTCACACCTGGGGTATGGTCGAATAGTCAAAAAAATCAGCTCCTAAGTCCTTTCCTAACCACTTTTCCTTAACCTCAATGGAAAACGTCATGAGGTCAAGGAAAGATGAGAAGGAGAATTCATGAGGAGTTAGGAGAAGACGATCGCGGTGTTTAGAGAATCCGACTGCACTAACACTTAGTCTACGTCATCACGCGACGGCGAATGTTGATGACGTCGTTTCTTCTCGTGACCGGTCCGCCTTATATGCTGCTACCGCAAGGAATTGTGGGACGGCATTACCTCCTTTCCTTTCGTAAAGGATGGTCCGGTTTATCCTATGCTAAAGGAGATACTAAAGAAAGCATTGAAGCTCCTTTCCTTAACAGTTAGAGAATTCGAACAGCTCTTATCATGGCGGCTACGATAATACTTCCGGGTCATTTCACTCAGTTAGGAAGGTTCCTAAGCAAATTTGACTATTCGACCGCAGCCCTCGTGGTGGCCCCGTCCCCCTATCACACACCTGTGTCTCATCACCTCATTGACTCTCAGTATTTAAACCCTTTGTTTCCCATTCCCCAGTGTCAGATTGTCAGTGTACCATGTGTCCTACGCGCCAGCGGTTTCCTAGTGTGTTTTTTGGTTTTGATCCTTGCCTGTTTTTGGACTCTGCCTTATCCCTTTGGATTGTTTGCCTGCCTTGCCTGACTGAACTCCCGTGTACCGAACCTTTGCCTGTGATTAAAGACTGGTTACCTCCTGTTTCTGCCTCACGAGTGCTGCATTTGAGTCCTGTATCTGTGCTGCGTAACACAAGTTGCCACCTAAACCTGAAAAGTGAAGCCAATACTAAAGTGCTTTAAACTGCAGTCCTTACTGACTCCACTGATTGCCAATAGAAGTCTGATTGTATTGAAGTCTATGAAAAATGACCCTAATTCTCACTTAATTTATTTACTCAGTGAGTATTTTCCTAATGAGTGTATGATCTCAATTGCTAGTTTATGTTCATTTTGTATATGTTGCTTTTAAAGTGAAACAAACCATTTATATGTTGTGTTTAGTTTTTTTTCTCAAACTTTTATGCTTACACAGTGTGTTTTCACTTCATCAAACTAATTCTAACATTCTGTTTCTTAAAAATATCTTTAGTGTTGTTTGTTCTGTGTTTGGTTGGACTAAAAGACACTTTAAGGAGTGAGCTGCTCATTCTGAATAACCTATCGCCCTTGCTAACCTAGCTAGCTAGCATTAGCAAATAACATTGTCCTTCTGGCTTCCGATCTGTTTTTGGCACTGAACAGAAAACGTTAATATGGGTCCCAATAAGTTACTTGAACAGAGGACCCTTTTGAATGTTTTTAGGGTGATGACAGTTTGGCCATTTCAGGAGATTCATCCATGAACATTGGAGAGAGACAAAATGAACGAATAGGGAAAAATGCAGGAAGACTGCCAAAACCAAAGTGCCAAGGAAGGGACTGAGAGAGACAGAGAGGGAGATGAGAGATGACAGCAATCGAAAGAAAGAGAGTATGTGGAGGTGGATATGAAGAGTCAGAGGTAGTGGAAGGGTCAGCAGGTGGTAAGCGAGAGTGAGCAGGAGAACATATGAGAAGCAGCAGGTAATTGTGGTTGTGGATATTGCTCAGTAAAAGTGAGGGAACATTTAACAAGAAAATGACTGCTGTCTGTTGTTTTTCATTTCAAAGCAGCTTCTTTCATATATTGATTGTAATGCTCTGAGTATACTGTATGCTGAAAAACTACGTGTAACAAGTTGCATGTATTTCAATTTTCACATCATTGCTTCAGAATGAAAAAAGGTGAATCCACAATGAGCTTAAGGTCAACCACTTACAACTGTTAAATTCCCACTTCAGACATGTTAAGCATATAAAAATACTCTATGCTATGCTTAATATTGTGTGTAACAGCATTTTCCCATAGAAAACATAAAGAAAATATTTGACATAGGGCTGAAACCTTTCGGAGAAATCCTGGATCTAGCCTCCACCATGCCCACCGCCACTGCTGCTTGTGCTAGGTTGACCGGTGAAAGAGCGGTACGAGCCAGCAGTGGAGCTCTGCAGACTCTGACGGCATTGCCAGCGTCTGGTCTATTTTCTCCATTAGAGGAAACCACAAAATTCAGCGACTTACCAGCATAAGAATGGAAAGAATAGCTAGCATCTGTAAATTGTTTGTAGCTTACAACTGTCAGTGGCTGACACAGTGTTCATGGTTGTGGCACATGCAATAATATTTGCTACAAAGTTCTTCTGTCTATACTGAAAAGGCCGCTCTTTTAGCCTTTTTCAAAGTAATGACTGATTGAGATTATTAAAATTTAGCAATTATCTGCATTATGACCATTAGTAAATGCTGCTTAAAAATGTATTAACAGGACATAAAACACAATTCAGTATAACAGAGCACACACACATTGATAACACTTTTTGCACCTTCTTGAGAGAAAACAGATATAAGACAGAGGCTCAGCAGCAGTTGCAGCTAACTGTCTTACAGACTGCGATTTCTGATCAAATTTAGGTCCATGTACATGCTAACTCTTTCATTACTGGTTTAATAAATAGTTAGTAGTAGTATTAGCAGTTAGTAGTAAGGATATTTCTCTTCTCTCATCTGTTTTGCAAAAAAAAAAACTCACATGACCTACCTAATCAATCTTGCATGACGTATTTTTAATCTCAGATTGTGGAGAAGTACACAGACATTACCCCTTTGGTAGATAAATGTGAAAACATATCTCTAGTGATAAACTTTGCACTGATATGTCAGTCAGACAAGGTCACATATGACAGGACATAAACAAAAGAAAAACACATTATTTTTTCAGTGGAGGGGTATTTTAGCTCAACTCCCAACTCTTTCTACGGTAATTCTTTTTGCCCATGTTCCCTTCAAGATAAAGGGGACAAAATCCACAGTTGTTGTTCAGTGATATAAAAGTGTTTGGAAGGGAACTTTATGCTCTGACATCAAAATGACATAATTTAAATATCAATGCTACTGTTTAGTGGAATGCTTGTTGAATGGTAAGCAAAGTAGAGAAAATCACCTGGAGGGAAACACTCCTCAGTCTGCAGGAGAACTACAACTTAGGAAAACAAATATTTCCCAACAAGATTAACCTCAAATATGACAAGCTACAATATCTTGAACACAACAATGTCAATTTCCTGGAGTGGCAGAGTTGGGGTTGAGAAATCGATTTACTGGAACATCCGTGGCAGGACTGGAAAGCCACGATGTAGTTCCACAATCACAATTTGACAGAGCTTCAGCAGCAAAAAATAATTAATAAATAATAAAACTTACAAACAGATATAATGTAAACATACCTCTTCTACACTGTTTTTCAAAGTGGGGGTCCCACTTTGTTTGTTTTTTAACATAATATAGACACTGAATGTAATAAACTAACAAAAGAGAATGGTTCTAAAGGAAAATATTACTATTTACTGTTAAATCATGTTGAATATTAAAATAGAAATGACAAGAAATGTTTATAACAGAAGAATTACTGGATATTAATCCAAATTAGTTAGCCATTATTATGTATACCTAATTAAACTTTTTTTACTTAGAGTGATTTTATTATTGGTCAAAAATCACTTTGACCGAATGGTTTACAAAATTACAATGTGTTATTCAAGCAGGTTGTATTCTTCATGAAAACCTACAGGCATCTGTATCTGTGGAGGTGGACCCATAGCTGTGTTGACATCGTGATATTCTTCCAATTCCTGTAACAAAGCCATAACATCAGGGGACAAACATGAGCAGCTTCTAAACCTGTGGGGATCAGTTGTTTGGGATGGAGCTGTGTTCTCTTTGTCGTATAGTCGGCGGGAAAAGAAGCAATGTTTAGAGTAGCTGTATGTGGGAACGCAGTAGGAGATAGGTCCACAGGGAGATTGTTTGCTGCCTTGACAGAAGGCAAGCTGAGAGCCAGATGAGTGGGTGATGAAAAACAACTTCAGGATTTATGTTTAAGATCTGTGTCTAGTAGTACATGTACCCAGCTGCAACTACAATTTCTAGAAAGAACATATAAGCTTTTTAAATAAATGTAACATCCACATTCAGACATTTTTTTCCTGTTAAACAGAGATTAAGATTCCAATGCAAACATGTAACATGCATGGCTGTGGAGTAAACACAAGCTTCATCCATTACACCATCAAACTGACTAAATTACCCACTGCATGTCCATCACTGATGGGTTAGAGCGAGGTGATATTGATGCAGATCTTGGCAGAGCACAAGAGAAAATGGATGATCAATGCAACAGCAGCATGGGGATGTTAAACCACACTTGAGCGTTGTTAGACTTTGCGAGAACCATATCTGTAAGTATGGCATACCAATAATGCTGAAGCCGTGATGAATTCTAAATCATATTCATCCTCATTTATTATTTTTATATAGCTGCGTACGGTACCTGAGAGCCTTCTGATGATAGAGGGAAAACTTTGACTTTTCTTATGCTGAACCCATCTGTCTCATGAAAAAATAATGGAATTCACTCTCTGTTTTAGTATCACTCACATAAGTATCACACCCCAGTCATCCTGTCTTTGTTAATTATACATACACTATTCCAGCCCTGTGGAGGATTAATTTGCTGGTGAAGTCAAGTCAAGGTCTTCAACAAGTGAAGGAGGAATCCCAGTGTTATGTTGGCTACAAATAATTCTTCAAATCTAATATATCTGCTATAGACAGACTGTAGATTTTTTTTAAAAACTTTTAACCCCAAAAGGATGAAGGCCTTATACAGGCTGTAGCTGGTGTGTCATTCAACTTATTTTAGAATACAGAAGCAAAAAGTTGGTTGAATTTTATGTTTTTGTGCTGCATTTGCATTTGATCCTTTTCCTCAGCTGAGCTATCTAGAATTTTTAGTTTATTTTTGTGATAAACAATGGAAATGGCAGTTTTCACAAGTGGAAGGATGACACAGACAGACAGACAGACAGACAGACAGACAGACAGATAGACAGATAGATAGATAGATAGATAGATAGATAGATAGATAGATAGATAGATAGATAGATAGATAGATAGATAGACAGCAACCTGAATAAGTGGCCTAACTTAACTAGAATATTTAGCTGCTTTATTGATTTTGTTACCACACGATTGCAAAATGTATTTTAGCCACCTGCAAAAACCCAATATAATTTTTTGTGTTTGCTATTGTAAGAGCATTTTCATTTCTTGACCTTTCAGATGGGGTATGGTGTCCATGCTGTAATTTCCCAGCTTGGGATAAATAAAGTATATCTTTCTATCTATATCTATCTATCTGTACACCTAATGGACTCGGCAGAGGCAACTGTCTGGCGGATACGGCTCTATATGGCAATGACTTTATGGAACTGAGTCATCCAGTCATGTTCTTGTATGTACTGTACACAATTTGCTCTCCAGACGGACTTGTGAAGGACCTTTTGACCTGGAGACTTTCTGATAGATAAAGCTAAACCAATTTAGATGCACTTGCACTTGCAGTTGTTGACCTCTTGCTTCTGTTAACAACACAAGGAGACACTGGTCCCACTGAAAACCTTGGCATGTCAAGTCAAGTCAATTTATTTATATAGCCTAGAATCACAAATCACAGATTTGCCTCGAAGGACTTTAGAGACTGTACATGGTACGACATCATCTTTGACCCTCACAGTGGCCAGGGAAAAACTCCACAAAAAACCCTTTTAACAGGAGAAAAAGAGAAGAAGAAACCTCAGGGAGAGTGACAGAGATGGGATCGCCCTCACAGGACAGACAGATTTGCAATAGATGTAGTTGTACAGGACAGATCAACAGAGCATGTCAATGAATTAGTTTGACCATTTGCGTCATCTCTTACAGGCACTTTTCTGCACAGAAGTCCGATCAAATTACTCAAGAGACGAAGCACACGGACAGAAATACTCATCTTAAGTACTTCTGCACGGAGATGTGCCTTTCGGTGCACAGCTTCATTAGCACACATCAATCAATTGTCGAAAAAACATCAAACCTCATGCATTTTGTGTTTTTTTTTATGTTTTGTAAAGTCACTTTACTGGTGGATTTCCTTGTTTTGCACACATTCCAGCATTTTTTTATACGACTCACATTATTCAAAATGTACATTTATGGGCGAATGGTACATACTTCAACATCATTATGTGTCCATTGGGTTTACGCCACTTATTATTCCATACGTCATTTATTTTGAAAGGCACATTGGCCCAACCTGAAGATGTATGTGGTTGGCATGGCTACTGAAAAAAAATCCCTTCCTCCACATGCCAGAGCTCTGGGGATTCAGAGGTAACAATTCAGCAGGTGGTTATATAGTGCTAGTTAAACATTGATGGACTGTATGGAGTGTAAGCAGCTCTATGGAAGCAGTGTGATACATTTCTACACCAAATCAAGTCAAATTACAAGTTAAGGTGAAAAGCAGTAATATCAAACATGCTGTGCTGGTAATCAGCTAGATTGCTTGATGATTTTTTCATATAGTTGGACTTGGAACATATTCAATGGGCTCAATTTACCACTTCACACCACCAGACCTCTATAGTGACAGAAAGGGGAAAAAAAAATTCAACCAGAGATGATTCATATCATGGCATGTGCAAAATGGAAAAAAAATAGGAAAATTATGCTCATTATTCTACATGTTATGTACTTTGAGAGGCACATACAGATGACTTTGAGATGCATTTGGTTGGCATGGCTACTGGATAAAATCCTTCCCTCCACATGCACCAGCACTGGAGACGGAGAAGTTCTACAGGTGGTTGTTTACCGTGAGTTAAACATTGTGGGGCATTTCTATCCAGACCTGAGTGTAAGCAGCACTCTTGCATACTAATTTAAAATAAGGTTATGAAACTCAGTTTAATTTCCTTTATGATATCTGCAGATCTACAACCATGATTCCTAAGAAGTTGGAACGTCGTATATAATTCAATATATTCAGTGTATATTGTTGCAGAGGAAGAAAAAAGGCTCTCCAACCGGTGGTGATTCATCTTCATCTCTCAGTTTCTAAATATATCAGTGAGGGCTGACACATTGTAAAGGACTGAACTGTTCCTCTGAAAGCCCATGTCTATGTAAAATATAAAGAATGAGTTGAGTATGAGTACAAAGTAGTAATATGTTTATACCCAAACAATGACAGGTCACCTGTCTTTTCACAGATGAAAAAAAATAGCTTAGAAAATAATATTTACTATCCTATTCTATTATCCTCCTTTCCAAAATGGCTGCTATCAAGCTTCCTTGAAAACTGTGGCGGAAAGATTTTAGTTGTTTAGAACTTCCGGTTCCACCAACACCAAACAAGAGGGAACATAATTCAGTGGCCTTGCCCTGACTCTAGAGCAGACCTGGGCATTAGGCGGCCCAGGGGCCACATCCAGCCTGTTGGCTGTCCCTGTCCGGCCTGCATGAGGTTACCTGGAAATTAGAAATCAATACAACCACGGTGCTTTTATTTTGAAGGCGATTTACGTATGTGCATGCATGCATGTGCACCTGCACAGAAACACTGAGTTACCTTGTTACCTTATCAAAAACACTGCTTTTTGCATAAAGTTAATAAAGTGACTGCAGAACATACATGCTCTATATTGTTTTAGTGGTTTGAACATATGTTGTGTTTAAAATAAATGGAAAAGTGAGAAAATGATTGGAGTTTTTAATATTTTTTACTGCTATATTTGAGTTACTCTAGATTAACATAGTCTTATCATAACATGTATTCTTACCAGTAGCAGTTCAAAATCAGATAATTTACTGCATTTTATAAAGCGATGAAATTAATACTGAGCGGAATTTAGTTCAGAGTTTTGGTCCAGCCCTCCGCAACCTTTGCAGTATTTCATGTGACGCCTTGGGAAAATTAATTGTCCACCCCTGCCCTAGAGGTTAGAGAATCAGGCTTGTAAACACAAGGTTGCCAGTTTGAATCCCAGGACTGACTGCTCCTAGCATGGTGTGTTCACTGGTGGTTAACGGGATGGGTTAATGCAGATGTTGAATATCCCCATTGTGGGATTAATAAGGGAATCCTAACCTTTAACACAAAGCTGAGGGAACATAGGGCCTAATTTTTATTGGTAGGGAAAATCCACAGAAATGAGGGAACATAGGGCTGAGAGAACATAAGAAACCAGGGTCCTTTTTTTTTTTTTTGTCCTTTGTCATCACCACTAACGTCACACATGTCACCGCATGGTTCCCCCCTGATGCCTGACAGGGAATCTCCGTCAGTTCGATAGCTGACGCGATTGCCAGATGTAATTGTCAGATTTAGGACATCACATCACATGGAGATGGACAATCTCCTGCAAATCACACACACAGATGTGACAGCTAGACTGGGTCATATGGATCTCTCACGCTTCTTGTCAAAAGGAGGCAGTCACTCTGTGGAGAAGCAGACTGAAATGTTCTTGTTAAAAGGGAGCTGCTATGATTACACTGTATGAATAAAAAAATGGTTTAAAAATTTAGAGTGGTTTTTGGATTTGAAAGATTCTCCAGATATGTTTTGGACAATGGAATGGTCAAAGTAGAGGATCGTGAAGTAAGATGTGAGGTCAGCTCCAGTGAGATTTTATTAGAACTCCATACATGAATGTTTTCATGTCTGTCTTTATCCCTCTTTTTCCACTTTTTCTTTCCCTTAAGCTCTGAGGTAATGGTCTAAAAAGTTATTTGAGCTTCACTTTCCCTATTGCAAACATTATGTCCTAAACATATAGCTCCACGGACTAAACACTAAAACACATTAAAATAAGCATACAGCCGTAATAATGCTTTGAATTTAAAACAAATTATAAATTGTGCTCCTAGATGCTGAAAGCAAATTGGAAAATTCAATCTCCAAATGGAAACATTATTCTAAAACGCCCAGAGGTGGACGATGTAAACTGATGGCAAATGAAAGAAAACAACATAAAAGACATGTAATTTATATTTGTCAAAAAAAGGGAGACTTAATTAAAAGAAAAACAAATGAAATTGCTTTTTTTGATGACACTGTTGTTTTACAACTGGCAGACTTTCACCCAGGAGAACGGGGTTCATCCCATTTGAAAACAAAAGGAAACAACTTTTTATGTAACTTCTGTTTGTGAATCTTTTTTTTTTTTATATATATATACATAACTTATGTAACTTTTTAACGTAATGTCTGCAACACCTTACCAGGGAGTTTTTTGCCCTAAACCTAGGTCAGTGGCTTTGCAGCCTATTCAACGAAACTGCAGCATTTTTTACAATCGCGAGTGTGTGCTACTTTTCACAGGACAGAACTGTATTGCTGCAGGAAGTTCAACATGTCTTCTACTTAAATGTAACAGTCGCCGTTTTAAACATATGTTGTGAATCTGTTGCAGCTTGGTTAGGTTCAGGCAACAAAAATATATGGTTAAGCTTAGGAAAAGATCATTTGCTGTAAAGTAACTCCTCTGTCAGATAGTTATGGTTGTTACGTAAGCGATGTAAAATTAACGTAGCTACTCATGGAAGTTAAATTACAAATTTACCTTAAATTCTGTCAGTTGTTTGTTTCTTTTGTGTCTTTTTGTGTGGATGTATGCTCTTTAAATGTGCATGTGACACCTACTCACATCAATAAAACATTAATTTACTTAAATTATTTTATGAAACTATTACTACGACTACTACTATTACTTCTACTCAAGTGTTCATTCATCTAATTTATACAACTGTGCTTTCCCTAGCATGACATGTAATTTACACTTCATTTCAAGCATCTCTCTTTCGTTTTCATTTAGATGCTACGTCTTTTTATCAGCCAGATTGCATCACAAACATCTTCACAGGGGCAATCTCACATTAGTCCATCCTCAGTGCTTCTTGGATCCACTTACCAAGATGCATTTATTGATTACGTGTAAATGAGGTAAAAATGCTTGCTTTGAAAAAAGGCCTATAGATGCTACCTACATTTTCCTGCCTTTTAAGAGTCCGATAAATTTTCCTGTCCTTCATCCCCAAAATAAACCTCACATAAACCTTATTTAGCCCTCAGCATATATACCGCACACTTCCTGCCTTTTCCTGTTCTTTGCTGTTTCTGTTAATCCAATAAACCAACAATATCTCCAATCTAAATGACAGAATAGGTTGTTTGTCAATACCCCCCATAACAACCTATATGAGCGTTTCACTGTTTGCGATACAGAGCAGAGCGTTCTACAAATAGCACACACGTCATTATACATGGACATATGGTTCATGGTTGTAAAAAAAAAAAAAGGATGCAGTTTCTGTGAATTTAGGCTACAAAACCACTGACCTGGGTTTAGGGCAAAAAAGTTAAGTGATATAGTTATACGTAAAAATCTGATGCACAAACGCTTGCTGCATGTACAAACGACCTAGGAACTTTTTTTTTAACTCACAGATAATTGTTTATTAATAATAATAATAATAATAATAATAATAATAATAATCTACTCTGTGATTTGAATCCCCTCCAAAATGTATTGGGTTCTTCTTGGGCACATGCTACATCCTTCCACCAAGTTTAATGAGAATCGTAATCCTGCTGACACACAGACAAAACAAAAAAAAAAAACATAATCTCCTTGGTGGAGGGAACAGTCACCTGGGCCAAATGGCTAAAACCAGCTCTGCCTATTAGGAACAATCCACAAATCACACAAAAAATAAAACCCTGCACATTTGATGTTGCTCCAATACACACACAACTGAAAATCAGGAAGGCAAAAGAAAAAACAAGGAACAAAAAATGATTGATCGTTGCACCACACTCTTCTCACAGTCATCCCTGGACTGACACTTTGATCCTGTGGTGTACTTAAAAGCTCCATAAGAGTTTCTCCAAGGAAAATAGTTCCACTTTCACCAACATTTTCAACTCAAATGTTGAATATGTCAGCACTATCTGAACAATGGCTGTAAGTCATCTCTATGAATCCTTTCAAAGTCTGGACTACTGTTGTTCAGATCATATGTAGTCAATATGCCCTGTGTCATTTTTTCTCTCTGTTTCCCTCAGAAGTGACTGACAGCTCACCCTTAAGAGACATTAAAAGAGATCGGCACTATGTAATCACATTAACTATGTGTTTTCCCCTTCCCCTTCAGCCTAAGGCCAGTGTATTTATTGGAAATGTAAGGTTGCTCTTTCCTGAGTGTAAGATTATGATCACTGTTTCTGTTTTTATCAAACTTATTTGTAGCCTATAGGGGAAATCTTTCAAAACTGACAATATTGCTCAGTGCAAACCCAGAGAGAGATCCCCTTATTGATGTTCTGTGCCCAATTACCCATCACTCCCACATGTATAACCTCAGGGAGGATATGAGCAGAAGCAACCCAGTTTACTGTGATACAATAATCATATTTCACACTGCTATATTCTTTCAGTACATGTCAAAAAAAAATTGACAACAAAATCTACCGTCCATTGTTCGTCCCTGTTATTTTTCTGCCCAAATCATTCATGATTAACCATTCTAAGCCAGGTTGGGAAATTATACAAATTTCTCATCTTTTACATAACAAAACACAGAAGCTTTCACAGTGTCTGTGAATGTAGAAACAATTTCTTGTTTTCATGATCTATCAAAGCTGTGTACAGTAGTAAACAGTTTTCCCAGGAGCCTGCTTTTTATCTTGCCGAAATTAGCATTTAAAGGGGTTTGATGTGTGTTTGAAGCAACATTTCTGCAGGGAAGGAAAGATAATATTTTATTCCTATTCCTGCCTTCCCGTGTGAAGCTTTACTAGAATTGGACATGAGACAAAACTCTGAAATAAATGGAAAGAGCAATGGACACTGCAGTGGGTTCAACATGCAATATTATTATAGTGGGACAGAAATGCTGAATGCACTGGTAATACGTTATATGTTCCACTATAACAGTCACCCAGCCTCTCTGTCCCACTATCCACTCAGCCCTTCTGTCCCACTATAACCAGTCCACTTTGCCTTTCTGTCCCACTATAACCAGTCCACTCAGCTCTTCTGTCCCACTATAACCAGTCCACTCAGCTCTTCTGTCCCACTATAACCAGTCAACTCAGTCTCTCTTTCCCACTATAACCAGTCTACTCTCTGCTTCACTGAGAGTTTCAAACATTTTTCACAAGGTTTTGAGACTGTGCGGTCAAATCAGGGATTATTGTCCCAAACAGCAGAAAGCTGTCACACGCGCCACTGAAGGTAAAAGTTTCAAAGCAAAAAGCTGTGAGCTCCACCATCAGCATATTAGCATTCAGCATGTTAGCCCTGTGGTTATCAACCTTTTTTGGGCCACCGCGCCCCTCTATCCATTATACATTATCCAGAAATGGATGTTGATTATTAGTCTGTGTTATATCATTAAAAATGCATGCCCTTAAAATAACAGATTTGATTAAACTGGACAGTTGGAATATAATTTTCATTAGTTTCCCAGTGAGCAAAAAGCCAGGAGAATAGAAATTATGAGTGCAATAATGCACTTAAGGCTTTAGAAACTTGACATTCAATCTAATTAGTAGTCGTTATTATTCACAAACAGCAGGCAATCACCTTACATCCGTCAAACAAAGACGTAGGTTTTCTTCCAATATCCGGAGGTGGGGGAGCGGACACATATTAAGTGGGTGGTGTGTGAGGGTGCCAGGTGACAATTTAAAGTTCAAAAATATAATAGAATAGTGCAATAAGGGCTCTCAGACATTTTGTATTTCTTTAAAATAGATAAACTTTTCTCATTTAATGTTATCTCTGTGGAGTCAACACACACATGTAGCATGTTTTACTCCTGGTTTGTGTCTTTGGTTTGGCGAAGTAACCTCTTTAAATGTACAATGTACCGATTATCCAAACTCGGGTCGTAAAGGGCTGAAGCCGATCCCAGCTGACATTGGGTGAGAGGCAGGGTACACCATGGATAGGTCACCAGACTGTCAAGGAACTCATGTGACATGGAGAGAACATTCAAACACTCTACAAAAGAGCTACAGACGGGATTTGAACCCTTAAATAATATAATTCCTTTGAAAAATGAATGTAATTGGTCATGTGTCTATTAGCTGGATTTTCTGTTACTGTTTCTGTTTTTGGGAAAAGTTGTAATATCATAAGAATAAAGTCACAATATTTCCTATAGTCTGCGTTACATAATTCATGTGTATCCTATACGTCTTTATAGACATCAAAACCCCACCAGAGTTAATTAGCTTAGTGGTTGGACACTGAAGCTAATCTGCCAGACAGCATTACCTCCACATTATTATTTTATCAAGGCAACACTGTGGATTTGACAGACCACCAATGGGAACTGGAATAAGACGTGGCAGAGATTTTCCTGGTTTTCAACAAGTTAAAGTCATTGTGAATGTTTATAATCATCAATGAATCTTGAAAATGCATTTGCCTAAAGATTTCTTCTTTTGACAATGACGTCATTTTAGAATGTGATTTTACTCTCGGTTGTTATTGCAGGCTATTATTCCTATGTCAGCCAGCCTATGCTTGAAAGAGATTGATCCATTGTGCCTACAACCTTTCACAAAATAATTATAGATAATATGTGAAGCATTTATAGATTTGATGTATGTTCTCTTCTTTCAGTGACAGGTTTTAGTTGTTGGTGTTTTTTATGTGTGTAAATGGGTATTTTATGTTCCATTTGCACGCTCACTTTGAATTGCCCCTTCACACAAAAATCAAAGAATAAAGACAAGGGTTTTCCCTTACAATGTTGTGCATGTTCTTTTAGTTCTTTGAAACTTATCATATCATTTTAACCTAATTTCCGTATATGTATATATAATTTGTTAGCAACTTATTTTGAAAACCGGACGTATTGAAATGCGTATTCTCCCAATAACTTTACCAAGTCCTTCACTGTCATCTTGATCTGGGCAGTTTGGTTTGAATGCATTTACTGTCGCCTGATTTGAGCCAAACATTACAAGTGATAAAAGGAAATAATGTTTGTTTTGTCAAATTATGAGATAATTAACCTATCACGAGATAATCGTGTTTACAAAAAAAAGATTGCAAGCAGCCATTCACAGCATCTGTAGGATGCGATACACTCATAGTCTTTCTTTTTTTTATCCCCACACATTTTACATCCCGTTCATGCACACATTACATTCATGACTGATACCTTTCACTAACAGACTGAAACCAATTCTAAGCACAAGCTCCTGTTTAGCCTTTATTCATATGCTACTCTAGGCTAGTTTTGTCACATGCATTGTCCTGAACATACGCTGACATATAGCCCTAATACCTTCGGCACGGTGTTGCTATAGCAATGACAGGATGCATTATGTGGTACTGGCCTCTAGGTTAACACAAAAAAATCATTGAGCCAGAATCTAATGAAAACATACTGTGTAACCTTTAGATTGTTCATGCTTGACCACTAACAACATCCCGTATTGACAACAACCTGTACTAATCCCATGGTGAGAGAAAACCTGTCTCCTTCAATAAGAACAGACGCCGGAAGGGTCAAAAACATATAGGTCACACAGGTTCATGTGACAAACCCCTAGATTTGACCCCTAAATAAGTAGTCATTGGTTTAGGATATTACAGTTTTTCTCAGTCGCTTTGGTGCATTTCGCACATCACTTTTGAAATTTTCACAAAAGTTAGTTCAACCTCCACAACATTAAGTCATTTGTGCACATCATAGTAGCAGTTTCTCATTCCTTCCAACAAATTACAAATGCTTTCGGACATGCATCAATTGCTTTCATACAACTCTCTGCTGTTTTATAACATTATTATTTGCTTATGTCATGTCAGTCAAAATTAACTATACTTGTGAATGCTGAATAGTCATTCCATATAAAACTAATAGTCCTCATTTCATTGCTTGAGTCATCACATACAACAATGTTGAACTAGCTGTCAAAATCTGTCAAGCAAATTTTATACATTTTTTTAAATCTTTATTTTTTTTACTGAAAATGTCTCCGGAATTGAATAAATTTCTCTCAGGTGAACCTCAGCTTTCACTGATGAGAAGGGGTGTTTGAAATGTTTGTTGCAACCAATGATAAGCCACTTCTCTACTATCACTCAGAGCTGAATCCCATAAACCCATAAACACTTTACAAGCATATATGAAGCAAGCAGGACATAGTGTGGAGCATTTCTACAATACTGTGACACTGTACTGTGCACAGCTCTACCCAAAGGGACTTTTTGTTTGTTGTAAATAAGGGTGTTTTTTCCTTTTGCACAATGCTGTAAACAAATTAGAATTGAAAAGAGCATATACAATACAAATGTGAAACATACATATTCAGTGTGTTGTACTCAAGTTACCTCACTAAATACAGTAATGTGTAACTCTACCGTAGTGACGGATGGACAGATAGATAGATAGATAGATAGATAGATAGATAGATAGATAGATAGATAGATAGATAGATAGATAGATAGATAGATAGATAGATAGATAGATAGATAGATAGATAGATAGATAGATAGATAGATAGATAGATAGATAGATAGATGTAACTGTAACCTAACTGAAAGATATGCACAGCCACAGACTTAATTGATAGACATAGAACTTGGTGATGGCTTCATTAGACAAGCTGACTCCTGGACAAGTGTTGGAGTTTATCCTCTGAAAGTCAATTAAAGTCATACTCAGTAAAACGATGAGTGGGTCTGTTTTGGGTGGAGTTTAAATTGGGTTAACCCCTTAACATTCCCCTTCCTTCCGTAGAGAATTGGTGGTGGGACACAGTTGATTATTCAGTAGATGCAACATAGCAGTTCTGTACATCATCTGAAAGCTGCAAATCTGAATATTAATTTGAAAATGGTCAAAATCCCTATAAAATATAACATCAAGACACCAAGACCTTGAGGACCACAGAAAACTCCATGCTGTAATTTTAAACACATTCTGTATTTTTGGTGATTGGATAGCAAGCACTTCTTTTCTGTAGACTGCTGAGAAACTGCCTTATTGTCAATAAGTAGTTTACAATTGTGGTTGTAAAGTTTCATGATGCTGTGATTATCCAAAAGCAGGTCATTTTATAATAAGGTCAAGTTTTTAAAAATCCTGATAGTACAATGAAATGCTACTTTGGGCACTGACATCATCACATATGAATAAAATTGAGCTTCAAGAGTCTCCACAAGATTGAATCCAGTCTCAGCCATACCTATTTTATGCAATTGCAAGACAATTTAGGGGCGCAGCATGGATACTTTATATATATAAATAGAAGAGGTGAAAATAAAACATTTATATTACATGTTTTTTTTTTACAATAAAATGTAGCCTAACTTTGAAGCTTCTACCCCCTTCCTGTCAAGATAGAACACCAATTGATTCCTTAAGTCTTCCGGTTTAATAAGATACAAATCCCATAGCTGTAGCTTTCATATTGAGCCTAATACAGCCATTGAAAGATACAAGTCGACAGGGCATTTTGACAGTGCTCGACAGCTATCTATGTGTGGCTAAGAAGTTAAAATTGCTGTTTTTTTTGAAAACCTGTTTGCTGAGGCAAACAGCCCTTGATTATTTCTAATAATGTTTCTGATAGCTCTGGGCAAACATGAAAGGTACACTACCCTATCTTTAACTCCCTTTGCCTACATTTAAAAAGGGACTGTTTTGCATCTGAAAAGATCTTTCTGTTTGGCTTGAGATAAAATCACGTGTAGAAAATTACAAATTACCTTTTGGGGTGTCTCCAGTGGCTCACCTGGTAGAGGCTCAGTCCTCTTGAGCGGTCGGCCCGGGTTTGAATCTGGCTCGGGGCTCTTTCCCACATGTCTCCCCCTTTCACTCTGAATATCTTTCTACTATAAATAAAGCTGTAAAATGGCCAAAAAATATCTTAAAAAAGAAAATCACCTTTCATTTTATATAAATACTTCTTCATGCTTCTGTGGCTCTCAGCTGTGCCTGAGCAGTTTCCACTGAGCATGACTACCTGTATCAAGAATTCTTGCCTCTGATATTGAAAATTAAATGTTGAATTCCATATAAATATAATATAATATAATATAATATAATATAATATAATATAATATAATATAATATAATATAATATAATACAATATAATATAATATCAATGCATTACTTTTGATTGACCATCATCAGGTCATCATTTTAATTTGTGCAAGCCAGTGCCTTACCTTAAATTTACATTCTTTCTAGTTGCCAGCAGGGGGTGACTCAGATATTGATAACCATTTTGGTCTATATCACTAATTTCACGTCTTTTTCAATACTGTTCTTTTTGTAAATTTTGCTCCCATTAGTAGAAAATACATGTAAATAGCTGTGAACTTGTGTTTGGGTATTTTCCATGTTTTCACTTCATGAAAAATTACTTGTAACATTTTGGTCACCTAGTAAGAAGTCTTTAAAAAGCCAAAATTAGAATTCCAATTAATACCACAGTTAACGTGAATAACAAAAGCACCATGCCAACCAAGCTAGCTAGCTAGCGGTAGTAGGAGTATTATCTGGTAACTTCGCATTTCACTGCTCCTCCGCTGCTCCATCATCTCGTCCAAATATGGTCACTTCTGGTTACAAAAAACAAAATGGTGACAGCCAAAATGCCAAACTCAATGTTTCAAAACAGTAGTTCACAAACCAACTGGTGACATGACCATTGCTATGTCTACTTCTTCAATACATATTTAAAACGGGTTTAATTACCATCATCCTCAGCTGTATTTGTGTTTAGTACCAATGATCAACTGTTAGCATGCTCACTCACTAAGATGGTGAGCATGGTAAACATTATAGCAGCTTAGCATCAGCACATTACCAATGTTTTTGTGAGCAGTAGCATGCTAACATTACCTTTTACCTCGAATCACTGTGCTTACTTACAGCCTCGCAGAGCTACTAGTGTGGCTCTTGACACACAACTCTGTTCATGTGCAGTTGACACATCATTAAAGTTCCTGACCACGCACTAATGAAGCAAGCAAAGCCCTGCTGTTTCTGTGTAATTGTGGGCCTTTGGGTAGTGGGTACAAAAGAGATGGAGATTGCCTTCTTGGTTGTAAGGTAGCATGAGGTGTACATTGTGTACATTGATGCTGTTTTCAATTATCTTCAACCATCACCACTGCCATGCAGGTTACTGTCTTCCACATAATGGAATAAACAATGAAAAAACTGTGCAAACACAGCTACATCGCATTGCACTGTAACCTGCAAAAAGAGAGACCAGAAGGGGACACATCAAGGACAGCTGCTTTCCTCTCATTATTGGAGTCTGACTCAATCTGACTCCAAAATGCCTCATCAAAGATTCATTTCACATTGAACAACATTACATTTTTTTAATAGGCCTTTATCCTCTACTTTAAAATGAATCTGTTATAGGCTATTAATTTTAATGATGTAGGAATATACTGCAAATAAATTGTAATGTATTATACAAATGTATCACAGAGAAAAAGAAAAGCACATAAACACTGCTGATTAGTTAATTATGAATGATGCCAGGCTGGTCTTCTGGCTATCTGACTAGTAAGTAATTCCAGGGTTTCTGCTTTATTCATTTAGTAGTGGTGCTCCCGAGGATGAGCAACCGGAACACTGCCAGGACGTCAAACACTCAAGATGTCATAACAACCACAACAGCGCAAGCACTCTGTTAGCATTACTGGAGTTTCTGAGCGAGGTTAGACTACCTGTTAGCTTGAATGGCTAGCTAATGTTACTGGAAGAGAACAAAGCACACTCCTGCCAAGCCGGCCTCCACCTGTTTTTCCGGTGCATGTATTTACTGTTAACTTAAGTGTTACGATAAGAATGTGTTAGACCTGAAATGCTCCAGTAAACTTTATTTAACTGCATTTTCACAATCAGAAAATTCACAGTTGCGTCATTTATGTATACATGAATGGAAGCACATAAAGGCTATTCTATTCTATGTTTAATATAATGCATAAACAACTTAACAACTTGGTCTCCCAGGAATCCGCCAAAGATTCGCTTAACTCAAAATCCGTGGAATAGCCACGGAATCACTCAAATTTCTGTGAAACTGACACAGATTTCACTACAATGCAAGTTAATGACAGTCATATCCCGTGGCTATTCCATGGATATTTTTTCCTATTGGTTTGTGTCAAAGTCACGTGACTTTCAAGGTTCCGGCGGTCAGAACAAAAAACATGGCAGACAGTTCTCTCATTTTTAGTGAAAAAATCAATATTAAAAATGGATTTTGATTACATTTTTAGCAAGAAATATATGTTTTATTTTCTAAATATTCACTCAGTGAATGTACATAATCACTTTGTTGCGAAGATCTCGCCAGAAAAACACGATCAGCTGTGTTTTATTTTGAAATCTCCCTGATCCTCTGTGTATTTAACGGATCAAACCTTCACCCATTAACTTGCCTTGTGTCTGAGGTTGATTTGCTGATCAACATATTATTCTGTTGCAGCGGGAGACACTAATGTTGACACTTGGGTTTGATCGGACTGTCATTAACTTGCATTGTAGCAAAATCCGTGTCAGTTTCACGGAAATTTGAGTGATTCCGTGGCTATTCCACGGATTTTGAGTTAAGCGAATCCGTGGCTATTTCACGGATTCCTGTGAGACCATGTTGCAATTTAAACAAAATAAATAATAAAAGAAAAAGCTCAAGCTTCTTGATGGTTGAGACTTTAGTATTTCAACTGTGAGTAGCCTAGACAGACTTTAATAAGGACTACATTTACAAAGGCCAAAATGACTTCCAAGTAATACACCTCCTTGTTTTAATCCCAAAAAAGCTAAACAGTGTACTGTTTAAGTAATAATTATGAGTATTAATTATGAATTACTTCCTGTTGCTAAACACATGTAGCTTTCAAAATAAGAGCACATGGATGTGTTAACAGAAGCATGTGTACAGTAAAAGTGAATGGCACTATAAAACGGTAGTGAAAACACCAATTCTACGTAATGTTGCTCTAAAGAGAGATTTAGATCATCATCATCTTAGTAATTCATAATTTATGAGGGCCACCTCAACATTCACAAAGGCACAGGATATGGGAAAATAAACACATTTCTTATAGATTTGTTTGCACTTATGACACAGCTGATCTGTGGATTACACTGTCAAATCCGAAACAGGTTTGTGATTATGACTTCCATCCATCCACCCAGTGTATCCGCTTATGCTTTTTATAGGATTGCGAGGGCTGGAGATGATCAGAACTCACACTCGATGAAGGAGACGGGGTAAACCATGGACCAGTTGCCAGATGATCATAGGACTTTCACATAGAGCCAGACAACCAATAAACACTCACATTCACACATACGGGCAATTTGGAGTCAACAGTTAACTACATGTCTGTGTGATATGGAAGCTAGCGAACATGAAGAAAACCCACACTAAGAGGGAGGGAACATGTAAACTTAACACAGAGGGGCCCCAGCCAAAAGTATATACACTGCACTCATTGTCCAATTTATTAAGGATATTTTGCATGTACTGGGATGGACCCCCGCCCTTAGAACTGCCTTAATTCTTTGTGGCAGAGATTCAAGGTGCTGGAAACATTCCTCAGATATTTTGATCCAGATGATAGACAATATTTTTTTACAAGAAGTTATAACATGAAGTTAGTTTCCCTCTTAAAATTAACCCCCTAAATTGATCATTTATTTGGGTTATTGTTGTTTTCAGCTGGCAGTATTATTATTATTTCCTTTATATGCACATCTATGTTTGTCCTTTCGTCCTTGTTTTATAACAATAAATCATTTTATTTCTTTGTTGTTTTTTAATAAGGTTGATAAACATATCTCAGTATAGTCTGTTTGAAAATAAAGGTTGAAATTTAAAGCAGGTGCTACATTAAAATGATACAGATGATGACTGATGAATCTCACATATGCCTGGGATTAGATTCAGAGCAATAATGGATCATCGACTATCTGTTCCTTGACATTTATAGGTGTTAATTAGTCCACCAACAAATCATACATAGTATAAACATAGTAGAAAATATTCGATGGAATCAATCATGCCGAAGGCTTCGCAAGAGTCAAGGAAAATCTACTAAACCATGGCCCACTTTTGTCTTAGTTCAGAACACAGCGAGATCTGGATCAATAGCTTTACTTTTATCTGAAGATTAAGGCCTTAAAGGAACACCTCACTTGATTTGATGATTTTCACTATGGGATTACCCTTTACTATGAAGCACATCCCCTTTTCAATGCACAACAGCGTTCTCATAGCCATGCTAACAAACCCTCATCTAACAGGTAACCTCTGACAACTATCTTGCATGTTGTATTGGCACAAGGGATATACTATATGATTTATTCATATCATATAGAGAAATATATTTTGCTCTATGCAAAAAATAGGCTTCTTGAGCCAAAGCCACAGCTTAGCCACATAAAAATCATCATCTCAATGTTTTGAGTGAAAATACATCCTTGTGTTTATACAGTATGTGACAAAAGACAACTTTTTCCCATGAAGCAAATATTATTCAATAGTCTGTGATCATAATAGGGCTGAACAATTTGAAAATCAAATTATTCTAATTCTAATTCTAATCTTTTGTTTGACTAATAATGTAATATGATTCACTATATTGCAGGGAATAATTGTGTGTCTTTATTCTCATTGTCATTAAAAATCATATTAAAACAATCTTAGTGGGAGAGCATCGCTACTGAACAAAGTTGTTTTTTTTTAAACATATGGCGCCATATTGTAATTTTGATAAAATCACACTTAATTGTTCAGCACTGGCTTATAATATACTGAATGTCAAGCGCATTCCAGCAACAAACAGAGCAGCTGGACTGAAAAAAGTGCCAACACCAACAGAAGGTTCACACTTTGCTTTCTGATAATCAACAAAACAAACACCCACATTTGATGCTTGAAAGCAAAATATGACACAAAGCCAGGAGTCTGGGTTGAAAGTTTGATAAACACTTGTGGCCTTTAGACCCTTACATTTTATTTCACCACTCAACATTGGTATGAGATTGGATTGGATTTGGATTACTATAATTGTCTCAGTGTGATATGGGACAATTCAGAGGCCTTTTTAAAGCTTGGTATTCCATTATTGTCATTTGCAACTGGCCAGTATACTGTGTAGAACTACAGTGCAACCTTTTCTAATAACTCTGCTGCCACATCTTTGTCACAACCATAGACTGTATAAATAATGGACATAGTGACACCCATTGGTTTGTGGACAGCCTGAGGCAGACTGAGGCATCGAGTTCAGCGTGACACTTGTCGCCATCTTGCGTCGCCATCTTGTTTTCGGAAAGCGCGGGGAGCAGACCATATTTGGCCTCTGGAGGAGTGAGAGGGATCTGACGACACTGACTACACGCCTCTCTACACCTCAATCTGACGAAGCGAAGTTGCTGCTAATTCATGTTAGCATTATCTAGGACAGGGATCGGCGACTTAAATGCTGGAGGGGGCCAACATTTTTCATCGACACTACCACAGGGCCACATATAGGACCGTGCACTTAACCAGATATGATGAAACTGCAATTTTAAATATGTTTACAGTGCAGTAACTTCACATATTTCATGCTCAAATGCATGTATAACAGTAATACAAAAGGTTTAAAGCAAATTTTCATTTATCCTTTATTTATTTTTCTCAAGGAATCACTGAGGGCAACCCCTCATTTACAATATGTCGAGAGTACAGAGAAAACACGAAACAGCACAGACAAAACACATGCAAAAACATTAAAAACAGTTACAGTTAAAGGCAGAGTTATTGTTTATCATAGTTTTAAACTTACCCATAGTTGTAATTGTGTTGAGTTTGAGTGAATGTTGTAAGATGTTCCATGTTCCATAGATGCAGCAGATCCATATTCAGTATTAGTCAGGGGAACATTGAGCATTAAGCAAGCGTGTTGGATATTTACTATGTGACCAGTTTAATAAAGTGCTGAGGTATGGTGGCATGAAGTAATTTTTTGCATTTTTACACTGCACTTTTAAGATTTCATGCACAAATGCAAAAAACAAAAACAAAATGTACGTTACTTACCTAAGAAAATGAACAGTGACTCCTTGGAGTGTCTATTAGTACAACCAAATGCTGAACAAGATATTTTAAATTAAAAAAATGTTAAAATAAATTAAGTGAAAGTAAAAGTCATTCAGTGAAAATACAGTGTGAAAGGGTCAAAGTTATGAGACCAAACTGGTAAACGTCCTTTTAAAAGACAACAACTTTATTGACACAGTGCCTTGGATACACATTGTCCAACTTCTCTCCTGATGACGGCTCGCCCTGTTAGTGACCTGTCAATCAAAGGTAGCCACGCTCCAAATCATACAAATCTTTATCTTCTATTTTCTTCTAAATGGGGCCATTATTTACACTATTAACATCATATGGTCTAAAAGAAGATGTTTTACTAGTGATTGAGACCACAGTGATGTGAATGCAGCTTAAGGCAGTTCCTGGTTTGTCTCACTGTTCAGACCTGGAGGTTGCCACTTGGTTACAACTCTTTGTAGACTGCTCTGTAGACATAAACGAAGCAACAGAAGCAGTTTGAAAAACTAATTTTTAAATCTGAACAAAACAGCATGCCTTGGAGGTGAGCTTTATGAAATAGATATATAGGTTTACAATCAAACACACAAAAACACTTCTATTAAATGGTCCTTTAAGGGCAAAATGTAACATTTATTATCAAATGAGCCATTTTCGACCCTAAAAAAGGAAAAATATTTCAAATGTTTTTTGTCCGAATGCAACGAGGGCTCGTGCAATTGAGACTAAGGTCACTGAAGAAATGAGATTTGAAGCTATATAAATATGAGGTACCACTGTTGAAGTTTGGCAGAATTTAGAGCTGGTGCTGGGCCCTAAACGTGCATACACTAGGCCCTAACTTTCTTAACATAATATAAGTTAAGTTCGTGAAATTAACTTGAAGGGAAGAAAACCAAAAGTCACTAAAGACTTTGGATTGTACGGACCAGAGAATTTTCTCCAAACCAAGATGAAGGCGATCTCATGACATCATGCAGTCTTCCCTAATGGTTATGAATGAAAATAAAAATGTTAAGAAATAACCGTTATTTATATCCATATACAGTCCTGTGCAAAAGTCTTAGGCAGGTGTGAAAAAAGCCTAGAAGAATTGATGCTGGTTTGAAGACAAAGGGTGGTCACACCAAATATTAATTTGATGTTCACTCACTTTGCATTTTGTTAATTGATAAAAAAAAAAAAAAACTATTAACATTTCTATTTTTGAAAGCATCCTTATTTTACAGCTTTTTTCACATCTGCCTAAAATTCTTGCACAGTATTGTACTCAATTACAACAGCACTTGTTGCACTATGATCAGGTGTTATCATCTATTGTACTGTCTATGTGTTGAAGTATATACTGTATACTTTACTGTTCAGTCAAGGAAAAGGAAAGACTGCCCTCTAGGGGAAATTGCTTGTCAAAACCAGCTCAAACTACAGTTTGCAAAAAAGTTCTTTTCACAAAAGCTGCCATACCAATTGATATGGCAGTTGAAATACTGAATATTTTCCATAGACGTGGGGCTCCTCTCCCTCAGTAACTAAGACAGGGCCACTTGCCTAAATCAGATTGTGTATGTACATATAAATAAAATGAAGACTGCAGTGTACAGTGTATCTTGTTTTCACTCTTGCAGGTTTGCTTTTCATCCAGGAGGTGTCAGTGCTGTCATTTAAAACAAGGACACACAAGCAATGTGTCGTTATGAATTGCATGGTGAAGGGAAGTGATGATCATTTAATTGGGAGCTGTGGATAATTATGTGGAAAATGGATCAGTGAGGAAGATAATCTCTCTTCCTGAGCTTTTGTCATGATCTTCAAAGCGAGAAAGGATACAGAACAAATGCAGTTTAATATCAATCTTCTGCCTTTGTCAGGCTTTATAAAGGCATTGTACTCTGTAATCACAGTTATTGTTAATTCACTGAATGTAACAAAATGTCACTGATCATCTTTACAATAAGACACCTCGTTTTTAGCGAGATCACCACCTAAGTCACTTGACCTCTGAGTTCTAATAATAGAAACACCATAATAATGCATTGTAACAAGACAAGCTGATGTGATAGAAGACTTCCTCTTTACTGAGACAGTTTAGTGGGTCTGGGCGTCTGCAGAGATCAGCGAGGGCTCAGGGAGTCCTGGCCAGATCGATCACTGTATCTTTGTTGTGCTTGGCATCTATCTGCCATCAATCAGGCAGCAGTGGACACCTCCCAAGGTCAGAGCCTAGACTGTCAATACTACACATGATTCAGCAGTTTGTCAACAGGCAACACCACCAGTGTGTCTCTATCAGATGCATATTAATCCATCCGCAATGATATACTGTAGCTGACATAGAGAGGTTTATTTAAAATCAACACTGTAGTATGATCTCCGCTGGTGTGTTGGACAGCGGACCAGGCCCAGAATAATCAGCTCCTCTGATGGATGCAGAGGAGGCTGTGCTGCAGCTGGCAGGCACAGGCTGCCACTTAGTGTACATTATTTATCCAGATTATTCACAGCACAGCATTCAGCCAGTCACAGACGCGCGTGAGGAAACTTGTGCTGATCCTTTGCTGACCGAGCCAAATTCACAACACATGCAGACAAAGCCAGTAAAGAAAAGCTTCTTATCCAGCAGTCATTAAGTGATTTTGTTTGAAGAATGTGTCTTATCGCAAATATGCCAACGATTGTGCCTTTCTTTTTCCCAGATCACTGGAAAATCTATTAAAATATGAAAAAAAATTCTGTGTTATTTATATTTCTATCTTTGGGTGTTGGGGAGTGTCACAGCTGTTCTTCTAACCTCTGGTGTCTTTCTAACCATCCTGCAGCACAACAAAGAGCCTGATGAAGCTGCTTGTACTGTCACTATAGTCAAGTAATGGCTGTAAAATAAAGATATGGTTTGTGTGTGTGTGTGTGTGTGTGTGTCAGTGTGTGTGTGTGTGTGTGTGTGTGGGTGTGTGTGTGTATGTGTGCGTGTGTGTGTGTTTGATCATTTTCTCTTTGTAAACACGTTTCCTGCTCTGCAGAAGAGAATAAATAGTTTGCCAGACAGCCTTGATTTTCCATAGTCTGCTAGTTGAAATGCACACAGAGGTTGTTTTTTATGGCAAAACATACTTGAAATTAACTTTAAATAAATTTTTGTCTAATGGTGCAATTTGTGTCATACAGATTTCAATTTGCATGTGAACAGACAATTTAGAAGATATCTGACATATATCTAGAGTTTGCATAAAGTGGAACCCTGCTTCAAATGTTGTTGCATTATTTTTTTCAATTATTCAAGTGAAAACAAAAAAGGTATTTTTTTAAAGGTCTTTAAAAATGTCAATTTCAGTTTTATTATTATTATTATTTTCATTAAAGAGGCCACAGTTATTTCTGTCATGTTTGTATCACAGATAAATATATAAATATTTATTATTATTTTTTTTTTTTAAAGATTAAAGTTCATTAGGTGACAGTTCAGTCTGTTTGCAGTCCATGAAGGTTACATTAAAGATGCATGTCCTCTCTTGGCAAGTTGCCGTAATAATGGTGGAAGAGACCTTTAAAGTACATTTTCTATTCTATTCTGTTTCTGTTTTTTTTTCTCCAAAAGAAAGCTCACACTTGGTTGGGGTAGTATGCTAGTCCACTGTTGGTAATATCGAGTTATATTTGTGTCTCATTAAATCAGTCATACACTAAATAGTGTCTACACTGTTTTTGTATGCACACAATACTACATTATGCATTGTTTTAAACTGATATTGCTAACAATTACTAACCTGACGAACCCCACATGGTTTTCCGAATTCTTGTACTGGAATGTAGTTTGATTCAGCAGATGCAGTCTGCTATTGTCACATGTCACATTTCTGTCACATGCGAATTCTATAGATACAGAATTTGCATCAATGCCACAAATTCCACAACAAAGTAGTAATTAACACATCTCAGCATAATTTTGATAATTTTATTGCAAGTAAATCACACCAAAATCTGATTATTTTGGCTTCATACCTCTGTACTGTACTGGCAGTGACCCAGACAGGGTTCCTGGAGAAGGCACTGAAATTCAACAAGCTGTGTGCACCTTCAGATTATGTCATGAACCCATACGTGACATCATTTGGTTTTCCATTGTAGCACAGGTACAAAGCAGAAATAATGGTTATTACTGCCATGGTTGATGAAAGAAACGGCAGCATGTTTTCACACCAGCGCCTCTCTCGTGAATAATATGAATAAACACAAATTATCCTGGTCATGTGAGTAAGGGAACAGTCACAGATTCACGTTTTTAACATTGTCAAATATTCACCTCCCATTAACTTCCATTCTGTGTGACTGAAGGGGTGAAATATTTCCATCACATGGAGTTCAACTTTGGTGAACTTTGACGAGCGAATATCGCCTCAGTCCCTCGCCTGCATTCGTGGATGTGAGGCCTAACATGATGCAAAAATGTGTCTGCATCTGGTGTGAACAGATTGTAAGACAACAACAACAGAAGTAAGAGAGTTAAGGCAGATTTTACATCACATTTTCACTGCAACACTTTGGGATTTCCGAGCAGGATTCTGATAAACTACCATAAAACCAAGCATGGGTCCAGAAGCATTAAGTTCTTATCAAGTTAAATGGCCTAATATCAACATATTAGGCTTTCAATACTATTCCCCATGCAGCCACAGAAAGCTTGTAAAGCCTGGAAGGCAAATGAGAGCAGGAGGGGAGCACTGATGCTCCAGCAGCTTGGTGTTATTGAGACTGCAGGGGCAAAAACAGGTTGGAGGAACAGAAGAAAAAATGTTTATTGGTTTAAGAACTTAAAGGGAATAAAGAGCACACATTTTTTGCAAAGCATTGTGGTCCTTGTGAAATGAACGGTTCTGTATAAGAGCAATATTGAAAACAGTGCAATTCTTTAAAACTCTCTGTACAGACATGACAATGGCCAAAGGATATATATATATATATATGATTACAATATTGCAGTGCAGGAATCATATACATTTAATATGAATTTCAAAACTGCAGATCAAGACACAAATCCAGCATTACAGTGGAGCGGAGCAGGCTGCTGTGGATTGAGTTGTGAACGTAGGAGAAGAGCAAGTAGCAGAGCGAATGAAAATGACAGCTTCATGCCCCCGTCACCCTGGCAGAGGGAAGACTGATGAGCTGCTTTTTCCCAGCAACCTCTGTCTCCATCCGTCATCTCCTTTTAAACTGATTTGCTGGAGAGAACATGTCTCTGTCATCAATTACAGGGGATTTTAACACAACAAAGCTGATCAGATAAAAATATAGCAGAAGTTTGCTCTCCTCCAGTGAACATGTCAAGCATCCCTCCCTGCTGCGAAGCCGCATGAATAAACTGATTTCCAGGATTTTCAAAGAGATTATGTAACAATCTGCCGCAGAGCTCAGATTAGACTTGTTTATTCATAAACTATGATTTCCCTCCCGCCTTAACAGTAACACAGACATGTACATTTGTGCCAACATTAGCTATGTGTGCTAGATCAGCTCTGCCAGCTCTATAATTCTTAATCATTGATGAGCCTTTATTACAGCCAATTACCTGATGAGGTGATAATCTGATTTGATTTGTGGCTCATAATATAATTTTATTGCATTAACATTTGCATTTATTCTACAAAGTGATGGCTGACATGTGAAGATTTGTTAGCAGATATTATTATTATTTAACATTTCCTTGTGAAAACAGTAAACTCTTATAATAGTATTGAACAAGGTTGGGGGACCTGTGGTGAGTGTATAACCGGATTGAATGAGGGGGATGTGATAGCTGGCGGAGGTGCAGGAAGGGCCATGAAGTGTGTTTCCATTTACCTATTTTTATGCAAAAATTAAATTTGCACATAAACCTGAGTATATATCATATATGACTTTATATGCCTTTATTTTAAAATAGTATTGAAGCTCAGTTTTTATGCTTTCCTGAGGCGGAAGCATAGCAAAAAGCAACAGAGCGCTAACCACGCACAAATGTTGACGTGATTTTTGACAGTGCATTTGAGTTTGAGCAGCAGCTTAGTGCAGTAGTGAGGAGGAGCTTTTTCCACCTGAGAACACTAGCCAAGACTAAAGCTTACCTGAGAAAGCTATCCATGCCTTCATCACATCTCAACTGGACAACCGTAACGCTCTCTACACCGGCTTCGTTCAATTGCAGCTTCGCTGCCTGCAGTTGGTCCAGAACTCTGCCGCCCGACTCCTCACTAAATAAGAACAACATTCCATTTGTTCACTTGCTTTAATGAATAACGGCAGTGAAATGACAATAATCAAACATGTCATGAGCAGCTGAAAGTGCCGGTGAGTTTACATCTGAACAGAGTCGTTTCCTTCCTGTTCCGCTATGTGCAACAGCATAAAGGACCGTAGTGCAACATTCCCTATCTCCCCCTGAGCCTTTAACACTCTAACACAAAGGCTGATAAAAAACAGCATGAACCAAATGGTTGTAAGCCCCACAAACATAAAGGGAAAGTCCAACAGCAACATAATGCCCTCAAAGGCCATTAAAGACTACCCCACAGCATAGTCCTTGTGCCAGGCAGGCACACCGACCTTCCTGGAGGACCGGCGCAAGTCTGTCGCCAGCGACACATCGGGCACCGATGGGGGAGGGGCCACAGGGACAGCAGGGGCTGCAGGGGCCACAGAGGCTTGCGGTGGCGTATACAGGACGTCCTGGGCCGGCACCACTGGCACAACGGAAGAGGGCTGTGCCCTGCGCCTGGGAGAGCCCGCAGACAGCAGCGCTGGTGGTGGAGTGGGCCCTGACCCCGTCACGGGCGTCACCGGGCCGCCCACAAGATCAGGCGGCCGCCAGGCCGCAATGAGTGCAGGCACACCGACGCGAGGCATCAGGTCGTCATAGATCGATCGAGGTTGAGGCTGGTCGTTGCGAACTGGGTAGAACCTGCGCAGGAATGTTCCGAAGTGAGACCCTGCCAGACCCGTCAATCTTGACTACATACTGATCGTGCTGGCGCACCTCCACGACGCTGCCTGTCCTGTCCCATTTGGTAGGGTGAGGCCCCGTCTGGTTCTGCACACGGACCAAGTCCCCCACCTTGAGAGGCGGCAGGCGTTTGGTGTGCTCCGCCCAAGTGCCAGCCGTACGGATGTGGCGTTTGCGGAGGGCCTCCTCCCTCGCCATCAGCGTCTCACTCCATGTCATGTGTGGCCTGTACTTCCCGGGGGCAATCGGGATGAAGTCACGTATAGGCCGACCGAAGACACACATCGCCGGGGAAAGCTTCGTATCGGGGTCCGGTGTGTTACGGTATTGTAGAATCGCCCTCTGCACAGAGTCGGTGTCGAGTTCGCCATTCGGGCCTGTATTATCGGTGATGAGCCGCTTCATCGTCTTCACCCCAATCTCAGCACGGCAGTTGCTGTGGGGGAAGGCCACCGACGAGAGACGGTGGTGCACGCCCCATCTGCGAAGGAAAGACCTGGTCTCGGCGGAGGTGAACTCAGGCCCCCCGTCCGATGCAAGTTCTTCAGGAGTCCCATATGTGGCAAAGGCACGGCGCAGGTGGCATACAAGGTCTGCGGCGCCACCCGTCGACCGCGAGATGATTGGCCAATTCGAGTAGCGGTCCACCGTCACAAGGCAGTGTACACCCCTGTGCATGAAAAAGTCTGAACACACAGCCTGGAAGGGGTAAACGGCCATGATAGGTGGGATCGGTGGCGCCGCGGGCTGAGAGGGTGCCATCCGGTGACAGTGCTCGCAGTTATTCCGAGTGGCGCAGATGTCGGCTGACATGCCTGGCCAGAACACAGACGATTCTGCACGGGCGGTCATCATGGAGACGCCCTGGTGGGCAGCGTGCAGGGAGCTCAGCACCTCGCCACGGAGTGAGGGTGGTACCTACCTACCCTATCCCTGTACAGGACCACCCCATCAGCTGATGTAATGTCTTCACGGTACTGGTAGAAACCACGAATCGCCACCGGCATCCCAGTCCTTGACTCGGGGAAGCCGTCTGTTGCCATTTCCTCCAATGTGTGCATATCGCCATCGCTGCTGGTGGCCTCCCTGACGCGGTCCCACGTCACGGACTGTAGCGATTCAAGCCCTGCAGCGCACCAGGTCAGGTCGCCCTCCTCAACGTCGTCATCCACAGGCCCTGTCCGCCGTATGAGAGACAGGACATCAGCATGCGCGCTGGATGAGAGGTGGGTCACCATGGCGGTGTTGTCATCCGGGAGATCCATGGGCGATGGGCATGGCGTGCCTACTGGCCGGCGTGACATGGCATCTGCGGCCCTGTTCTTCATGCCCGGGACATGGATGATGCGGAAACGATAGCGCAGGGTCTTCTCCTTGAGGTTCCTGAGACGGGGGTTTGGTATGTCGTTGAGCGCTCTGTCACCAAGGAGTTTAAGCAACGGCTTGTGGTCGACCGCCACGATCAGGTCCCTGCAGCCCAACACGAAGTAGCGCGCCTTGTCCAAGGCATCAGCGACTGCGAGCGCCTCGCCCTCTACAGGCGCGTATCTGGACTCGGCAGCATGTGTGAACCTGCTGCCAACCAGGGTCACCTTCCATCCATCAGCGCAGCAGAAAGGCCTGACCGGCATGCACCGACAGTGCTTCTGGAACAGCCAAAAACCGACGCCCTCTTTCGACCGGTCCGTGGCAAGGCACGTTGACTTCGATTTGTCAAAAATGCGGACGCCACGCTCGATCTCCTGGACGATCGCCTCCTTCGACTCGCGGAAGATGTCCTCCAATTCAGGAGACCACTCGAAGTGCACCCCACTCTGCAGGAGTTTCCGGAACGGTTGCATACGTTCAGCCATACTGAAGGCGTAGGCTACCTGGTTGACCAGTCCGAACCAGGACCTGATGTCAGTGACGTTGCGCGGTCGCGGGAAGTCCCGGATCGCCTCCAGGTAACGGCTGCATGGCCGTACGTCAGTCATGGTGATTGTGAAGCCTGCAAAGTCCACTGTGGGTGCAGCGAAGATGAACTTATCTGGGTTGAGAATGACGCCGTTTCTGCCACAAACGTCCAGCCATTGTATCGCCTGGAAGTAGCTCTCCTCAATAGTATCAGCCCACAGTAGCGTGTCGTCCACACACTTGGTCTTGTTGCCGATGTCCGCAACCACCTCATCATATCGTCGTGAGTAACCGTCCCCTGACGCCATGTACCCTTGTGGGGCTGAAAGGTACCGGTAGCGCCCCCATGGGGTGATAAACGTCGTCTTGTGGTGGTCATCTTCATGCAGTGGGACGCTGTGGTAGCCGTTCCAGGCGTCGAACACAGTCTTGCGTTTCCCACTGGGTACCTGTCTCGCCTGGTGGAAGGGGGATTGCGTGTGGTGGGTCTCACGGAGCGCATGCTTGTTCAGGGCTTGTAAGTCAACAGTGCGCCGTGGCTTGCCATTCTTTTTCGCACAGATCACCATGCGGTGACACCACGTCACAGGCGTGCCGATGGGCACTTCCTCCAACACACCAAGACGAACGTCCTGGTCGAGGCCTGCTTTCACTTCACCTTGCCAGTGTATGGCCACGGGAATGGGGGTGTGGCAGGCAACTGGCGTCGCATTCTCATCAAGCATGAGACGAAGAGGTGGACCGAACATCCTCGGCAGGGGCTGGTGGGGGCATGTATTGAATGTGCTCTGAGCGTATAGTCCAAGCAAGTGTTTCCGTAGGGCTTCCCTGTTAGCCTCCGTGCCTGGCATGGGGAGTGTAGTTGGCCTGGTCGGAGGCTCTGAGGCAAGCAGGCGCGACGCTGATCGCTTTCCTGACTCTTTGGCTTCAATGTACTCTATCATGTCCTTTAATGGCATATCCTGGTTCTTTTCGCCAAGCAGGTCGAGCTGTATTTCTTGGTCCGCTATGCCGCGGGCAATCACATCGCGCAGTATTTCCTCTGTGAAGTCGTTGACTTGGTCACATCCTTCCTTAGTGCATGTCATCTGGTATTTACATGTGCCTGCCTGCCCTTTCAAGCGAGCGTGAAACGATCGGATGGGCTCTTCGTGCCCCTGTCGCATGTTAGATAGGGCCACTCGAGCTACCATTGTGTTTTCTACACGGACAGCGAGTGCCTTCATGGCGGAGAGAACGTCCTCTTCATCACTGTCCACCAGGCTCCTGCCTGCTGCGCGGGTGAGGTCTTTTCTCAGATCCTCCTCACAGCACTCTAGCAGTTGTGTGACAATGTCAGACCCGACCAGTCTAGTGCCCCTCTTGTACTCACCCCAGCGGGTTAGGAAGTATGACCAGGTCTCGGCCGTTCCGGCTAATGCTATGGAGGGGCGCCTGAGTTTCTCCACTTTAGCATTTGCACGTGGTTCCCTGGGGGCTGCAGCATGTGTGGTTGCATGTATGTTCAGCATGGCCACCACTACTGCTGTCTCTGCATGTGTAGCTACATAGTCACAATCCTCAATAGGGCAATGCACACTCATCCTTGGCCTCACAGTCTTGTGATATTCAGGTTCCCGGGCGACGTTACTTTCCGACACACTCGCAGTCCACTCGCTCGTTTATCTGCGGTCTTTTCCGACGCCGACGATCACTGCTTGGCTCTATCCAGTTGTTTGATTTTTAATTAGAACAACATTCCATTTGTTCACTTGCTTTAATGAATAACGGCAGTGAAATGACAATAATCAAACATGTCATGAGCAGCTGAAAGTGCCGGTAAGTTTACATCTGAACAGAGTCGTTTCCTTCCTGTTCCGCTATGTGCAACAGCATAAAGGACCGTAGTGCAACATTCCCTACTCACCTGCACTAAAAAACGCATCACATCACCCCGGTCCTCGCATCGCTCAACTGGCTCCACATCCGTCACCGCGTTGACTATAAACTTCTACTAACTGTTTACAAATCCCTCCATGGTCTGTCCCCTACATACCTGTCTGACCTTCTGCACCACCACACCCCCTCCAGAGCTCTACGGTCAGCTGACTGGCTGCTGTTGGAGGTGCCCAGGTCCAGACTAAAAACAAGGGGTGACAGGGCCTTTTCAGTAGCAGCCCCAAGACAACTGCCTCCGTGCAGCACAGTCCCTAAATGTTTTTAAGTCACACTTGAAGACCCGCCTCTTTTCTCTCCCCTTCGACTAAAGTTTTCCTCTAGCAAGTGCTAGGGAATCGTGTCCCCTAGCAGTCCCTCAGTGCCTTTAAAATGATCCCTTCTTCTTTTAATTTATTTTAACTCTTGCAGGCAATGTCTGTTGTTTCTTTCACCTTTCGTCAATTCTGTACTTTATTGCACTTTATGCACTATTATGTGATGCACTTTGGTGCGGCTCAGCCGTCTGTAAATGCACTATAGAAATAAATTTGATTGATTGATTATGGAAAGGGATTTAGCAGATAAATAATGATTACATGAAGCACATGTGCTATGTTTCTCTAATTAGACTGGGGTGTCGTGAACCTTTGCAATTGTATTAGCAACTCAAATTCAGCCAGCACAGCACCAGGGGTCTAACGTTGAACCTCCCTGACTCAGCAGAGCGCTGCTGCTGACCACCAGTCCACTGTGACACCCAGCACTGGGGTCCGGCCTGAGTTGCTAAAGCTACTAACTGAAGTTTTAGCGGGCTGCTGTACTACCACTGAAGCGTCCACCAGCAAAGAGTGAGCCAGAGGGTTCTGCAGACTGTGCAAGTAGGCTAATTCTTGTAACTTTTGTGGTCTGAAAAACAGAGAGAGGGCAATTGCTGTGAAGATAAGCTAACCAGCGGTTTTGCTAGTGAATCCATCAGCCTAATAAATTGTTTATTAACATAATTTACGATCTACAAGAGTTTGCAAGAGAACTGAAAAACATGACTAGAGGCTGTAAGGCAGGCTAGTGGCATGATGAAGTTCCCAGACAACCACTGTAGTCTCATTTGTTAGCAACGGGCTTTTTAAGGACAGGTAAAAGTGGGGGTATTTACTAAAGTATTTAATGTCGTACAACAAAACGTAAACATCTCTTAAGCTTGTGTTAACCACATACCTTATTTCAGGCATCTCACCAAAATCCCATCAAAATCCTCATTGAGTTTGAGAGGTTAGACCCCATGGCACTAAAATGCTAATTTACTTCCGGGTTTAAGGACTCATTCCTGTGGTGTCCCACATTGAAACAACAATCATGGCTTTTGACCATCTGTCAATCACCGTCTACGTTGGCCTAACCATTGTTATTTTGAACATCCCCTCATGTTTTTATCAGTGATTACACACACCTAAACCCCGTCCATACCCGCCAGTAGCTCCTCACTGCAGGGTGATTGGTCGAACTGGTCATTCAGTTTACTGATAGAAAGGATAGAGTATCCAGCTGCTGTGCATGGTTACTGCTCTGAAAGTATTAAACAAAAGTTTTATGCAGCTTTGATGATTAATTGTGTACAGAGAACTCAGCCTACTTGTTTGAGAAGAGATCAGGAGATGTACAAACTTTTACACCCACACATGCCGTCCTCATTGAATCTGAAGTTCCATTTGCTCAGAGCACACATGCAGTTATGAGCTCCTTTGCATAATCAGATCTGCACTGTACTTTCACACTGAGTTAGGACAAGTTTCCTCTTCTGCAACTAAACCTAGCTGATTTAAGCACTCTTTATATTAAAATAACTAACAACACAACAAAGACTCTGAATGTAAGAGAAGGAGAAATCATTATAAAGGCAACAAGCCTGATCTCTGTTAATCCAAGAGCAAACATGGTGAAAAATAACAGCTCTGGTTACTGTGTCTTTATCTTTGATTAGTTTTGCTGTCATACATGTGTCAGAGTGAGACTCTCCTTGAGATGTGTGACAGTAGACGTAACATAAACACAGAGATTACGCATTCAGAACCAATTTTGTTTGAGGTGAGCAGCGCTGACAGGACTGCAGTTTCCTCGCAGCACCCCTGACTTTCAATGAAAGATGAGTAAAATTGGACAAAGATTGGATCTGACAAATTGAGCGGCTGAGGTTGAAAGAACAACATTCTGTCGGGCTCTGCTGATTAGATTTGTAGCTGTTGCAGATGGCTACTAAATGACTTTACTATGTTCCCAGTAGAGTTGCTTATTGCCATGGGAAAACTGACAGTGGGTACGTGCATAAGTCAGTCCTCCTCCCAGACATCTTGAGGTGAGCTATTTATGTAAGAATGTTGCCATCTTACAGTATCAGCATGAAACACACAGGACAATTTCCTCATAAATTGTTTTGCCTGATTTACTTTAATGGCGTGTCACTGCCTCGTTAGTTTGACAGGGATCAGTGGAGCCATGAGACAGTGACTGAAGAAAGGGACAGGAAAGAATGCACCGTGTCTCATGGACACAAAGACACAACAGGAGGTCCACCAACACCACCACACAGTGTGTCATGCTGAGTAGGGGGTTCATGATGCACTGACAAATGGTCGGGGGGATAGATCCATACATAAATACATAGATAGATACAAAGATAGATATCTATCTATCCTATACATTGTAAAAGGAGATGGCAGGCTGCACACTCAAATTATAATGAATCAGCTTTGGTTGCTGATATTAAAATAACATTTTTGAGACTTAACTTTCTAGTTTTGGCTGTTATTTCGATTTAAAAGTAATTGCTGAGGTCATGGCAGCATAGCTACATGAATAGCTACATGAAGCCTGATGAGTCAAGGAAAAAATAGCAGTCTGATGATGAGACAGGTTTTAAACAAACAGTAAAACAGAATTCCAGTTACATGAAGCATAACAAAATTAAAGCACACAAGTAAGAAGTAGGGTTGGTGGATGAAGATGTGGCTTAATTTCATTAACTAACATTAGTTAGGCTAAATAGCTCCTTCCTGTTTCACTAAAAAACAAGTTCTTCCATGTATTTTATAATTTAGGCATAGACCTACAGTACAGAAGTATCAGTTCTTGTGACATCCCTTTGTTGATCCAGGACAGTCTGCAAACTTAAAAATATATATTTTTTTAAAAACGTGTGTCATGATTATGTCCACCCGAAGAATGTAAGTCCAATATTCACTCTATTCTTTTTAGCTCTGTTTTTGATCTCAACCAATGCAAAATTTCTGGTTCTCTTTACTATAGGGAAGTTTCCATTAGGTACTTTTCCCTCTTGTGAGCCGCTATGGTTGTGGTTTGGGAGAGAGGATTCGCCCAAGATCACTGGTTAGCGGGTTAGGTTGCGGGGAGCCGCTACCAACTTGTCAACACTGATTGGATATGGTTGAGATGGCGACTCTGCGCATGCGTGAGAGACTGCTGCGGGAGGACTGGGCCGCTTGTGAGTACTTTGAGACGGCATCTGCTACTCGTTAAGAAGAGTAGGAACAAGTCTCCAAAAGTCTCCAATAACACCAGAAAAAAACGCTAGATTTGTCGCTAGTTGCTACTTTGAAAAAGAGTTGTTAGAGGGGTCTGAATATAGCGACAACGTCACTAAGTTGGCAACACTGATTGTTGCGATTCGAACTTCATTGGTTAGCTGCTACAAAAGTACCTGTATGGGAACAGAGGACAAGGGGAACTAACTAGTGGGCGTAGCCAAAACACTCAGCCGCTTTCCAAAAGTACTCGGTGAAAACCAGGTGGCAATCTCCGTGTCTGAGCATGGAGGCCAACCAGGAAGTGCCTTAAGCCTGCAATCCACCAAAAATTCCAGTAGGGGGTGCTAAGTTTGGCTGCAAAAAAAATCTGCCCATTCATTTCAGTGCAAAATTTGAAAAACTTCTCACTTGATTTATTACCTCAGAATTTTTTTTCAGGATAACACTATGGTCTCAATCGCTAGTTAAAAATGATCTTCAAGACAATTTGATGTCAATAGTTCTAATAATGGCTCCATTTAGAAGAAAATAGAAGATAAAGAATCGTATGATTTGGGGCGTTTCTAGCTTTGATTGACAGGTCACTGACAAGGCGAGCCATCATCAGGAGAGAAGCAGAGCAATGCGTATCCACGGCAACGAGTCAATATAGATATAACGTTATATAGATATAAAAGAGGACGTTTACCGATTTAGTCTCAGACCCTTTCACACTGTATTTTCACTTAATGACAGTTTATTTGAACGTTTTGTTCAGTAAAAATGTCTTGTTCAGCGTTTGGTTGGACTAACAGACACTCCAAGGAGTCGCTGCTCAGTTTTCTGAGGTAAGAAAGATACATTTTTTATTTTTTTTTGCTAGCCAAAACTAACATCCCAGTTAATGCTCCAATTAATGCTAACATGAATTAGCAGCGGCCTCTCTCAGTCGGGTTGCCGGTGTAGAGGCGTGTAGTCAGTGTCGTCAGATCCCTCGCGGTCCTCCACAGTCCAAATATGGTCTGCTCCACGTATCGGAAACAAGATGGCGACGCAAGATGGCGACGAGTGTAACGCTGAACTCGAGGCTTCCAATGGGCAGTCCACAAACCAATGGGTGACGTCACGGTGACTACGTCCATTATTTATATACAGTCTATGGTGAAAACACGCCTTATGTTACCAGCTAGGTTTGAACTGTCTGTCTGCTGCTTGGCATAGATGAAAGGGACTGTACAGCTTTAAAGTATTTTTTTTAAAGCTTTTAACAGCACTATGGGAGCAATGAGTGAACTAATAAACCAATTATTTTTCTGTAAAATTTAGAATACAATATATATTAAATATGCATAATGGTAAATGTGTTTCACTCATACTGAAAAGAGTCCTACATTTTAAGACAAGAAATCTTGGAATCAACTAACTTCTGATGACAGTTTAGCCTCTGGGGGCAAGGGCAAATCTTTCTAGTGTTCAGGCATAGCCAAGAGATATCTTGGCCTAGACTTCCTTTTCTGTGCGTTCATCACTTTTTACAGTCCGATTAGCAACTTAAGATGCAAGAACAGACGTGAAATTGACAGACAACATAGATACGACCGGATTGTTTGACAAGCAGCCAGTTTAGCTAAGTTAGCTAATCTCTTGAAAAGCTAAATCGTCTGACAAGTTCAGAGAAAGCATTTCTGCCTTATCGTCTCTCCATAGAGCCTATTTACCTAAAGCCAATGCTCAAATGTGATTGGCAAATACTACTATGACTATAAATGAACACCAGAATGCTTACTATATCAATATACGGTCCAGTTGCCTACAGAGATCAATCCACAACATTAAAGTAGTAGTAGTCAGCACAGCAGTTAAGGGAAAGATGATTTGGTTTCCTGGCATGATTTCCTGCGCCGAATGCTTTAATTGTTCAGTCATGCTGTGATTCCCCCCTTTCCTGCTGCATTGCCTCATGTAATACATGCATATTGATGAGTCCAGCAGTTTTCTCACCTTTTTCTTGCTCTAACCTGCCTCTAGTCCGCAGGAAGGTAGCACAGCTTCCTGTACAAATCACCGCGGAGGGTTCCCTTTGGATGAGTAAAACAGAACACTTTCTATCTTTTGGTGGAGCCATCAGGGATACAAGCTAAATTACATGTGGGCCAGAGTGAGATAACAGTGAATTATTTATGTGCTTCCTGCCCTGTGCCCTGTTCATCTCGGTATGGCATTGCAGGGGTAGCGGAGTCAGGCCAGGACATGCCTTCAAGCTGTTATTACAACCTAGTACTCCTCAGGCAGCCATCATAGCAATCAATACAATCTCTCCCCTGCAGGCTTTACTGGGTTTCAAAAGCAATACAAGGAGGGGAAGTTGAGTAAAACAGATGTTTGTAAAACACTGAGTTAATGGTTTTTACGAAGCTGCTTTTTCATTTTTTAGTTTTGAGCAGCTGATATAGCGTTTCACTACTGTTTGCTAACATCAGTTCATAGTTGTTAAATCAGTTAATTCCTCCAAGCGATCCATTGCATTTCAAAGGTCATTGGACAACAGTTTCCCCTGTCTCTGACATTGACACAGATACATTGTGGAAGTGATTGGATTGTTGGATGTGGCTAAATTGGTTTGGCCGCGAGTGTTGTGGCCTCAGAGCAGAGCCGGAGGACAAGCGCTGAGGGAAGGAGATAACGGACAATGGCACCTGATGAAGATGATGGCTAAAAGGGAAGTCTTGGGATGCAGCACAACATGTTATGTTTGTCTCCTCAAGACCACAGCTAATCCGATTACCGTCTCCATGCACTGTGGGATGTCATTTGGGCTGGGCGCACTAACACAGCACAGACGTACGTGACTCAGGCTGAGGGATGTGTTTTGATGCCTGTGATTCGGGGGGGGGGGTGAAACAATTTATTTTGCTGCAAGGTATTAAGAGATCCACATTATTTTATTGTTGGAAGGAAATTTCTTATAATGGATGCTAACAGATTAACAGACCATAAAACAAGCCAGAGTGTGCATTGCACAGACAATATACAATGTAGTTTATGAAGCCTCTGAGATCAGGTCCAATTTATTTCATTAACATTTTCATGATAGTGCATGATTGACAATGAGGAATGTAACTTAGCACATTTACTGATTTGCATTTTTTAGGTACTTCCATTTGATGTAACTTTATACTTCTACTCCACTACATTTGAGAGGCAAATATTGTACATTTTACTCCACTACATTTAGCTGCCAGCTTTAGTTACGTTTCAGGTAAAGATTAAATATGAAATAATTATGCATTTTTTAGAAATTAAACCACATAACCATATATGAAGTAGTTAAAAGTATCCCTACCTTGACACCATACCTTGTGTATACATATACATTAATAATAATTATTATCCAATACATGCATATATAATATATATATAACAATCTGAGTGGGGCCATTATGCATAATGACTTTATGCTTTCGATACGTTGAGTGCATTTTGATGCTGATACTTTTTTACTTTTCTTTAATTACGGTTTGAATGCAGGACTTTTACTTGTGGAGTGGAGTAATTTCACAATGTGGTATTAGTACTTATATACTAATTCCACCGCTGATGATTGATATATTGTATGTAATACAAAGATATGTCTTGCTTGGAATCTTCAAAGCTTATTATCCGGTTTATTTTTTCCAGTTCAGTTGTTTGAGATGCAGTGGTGCCACAGTTACCTTGAAAAAGTAATCTGATTACTGATTACTCCTTTAAAAAGTAACTTAGTTACTTTACTGATTACTTGATTTTAAAAGTAACTAAGTTAGATTACAAGTTACTTTATTAGTTACATTCAGCAGCTGCCGACAACAACCCCTCGCCGCCTCAACATAAAAATGACAACCAGTTTTAAATTGCCAATACTCATATGTTTTTATAAAAAATAAAATAAAGACAGTCTTTCTTGACTTCACTTAAAAACAAATACTCTTTTTTAAATAAAAAATAAAATAAAGACAGTCTTTCTTGACTTTACTTAAAAATAAATACTCTCTTTTTAAAAAAAATAAAAAATAAAATAAAGACAGTCTTTCTTGACTTTACTTAAAAATAAATACTCTCTTTTTTTTTTAAATAAAAAATAAAATAAAGACAGTCTTTCTTGACTTCACTTAAAAATAAATACTCTTTTTTAAATAAAAAATAAAATAAAGACAGTCTTTCTTGACTTCACTTAAAAATAAATACTCTTTTTTAAATAAAACATAAAATAAAGACAGTCTTTCTTGACTTCACTTAAAAATACTCTTTTTGTATAAGACTGTATATAACATAAAGACAGTCTTTTCTGACCTGACCTTTCCTAAATATATGTGTTTGATGGTTTCTGAAGCTTACAACTTATATATAATAATATATTAAAATGAAACAAACTCTGAGCATTTATACCCCGGACTGCCAATAGCGATCATATTGACTGCTGCATATAAACGGCAGTTATAGACCACTTTGTCCAGCTGTGCTGTGTGAATTGCAAGAGAGAAAGAGGTGAGATACCGGGCGCGTACGGGCAAAAACTGAAGGAGGAGGATCGGATGGTGGCTCAGGTAGCGATGAGGAAACTGTCACTGTAAGCTGCACACCTGTCAGCTGCACACCTGTAAGCAGCTGTGCTCCATGCAGACATTTCTCAAACTTTATTTTGTAGGCTAAGGACAGACTAGATCATGATTGTGTTGGATATAAAGCGCCATATAGTCATCCTTACTGATTGACTTAACGTAGCCTGAAGGTAGTGGGAGTGTCTGTTGTGAGTTTAGGGGGCACGTCAGCCAGAGCTGTAGTGTGTGTGTGAGTGAATGAGTGAGTGAGACTGCTGCCTGCTGAACAGAGGGTCGCAGAAAAAGGATCTGAAGTGCCCGTGTTTCGGCTTCAAAAACCCGCAGAACTGATCCGAAAACAGCCCAATTTTATCCACCCACCCAAACCCATTTTTACCCGCAAAATAGATTGCAAAACCGCCGATCGACGTCGCTCCCCGAGTCGCAAGAAGAAAGCAAATATATCGTTTTACTAAGGAAAATGACAAAAAATAGTAACGCACACAGTGACTTGGATAAGTAACTTTAATCTGATAACTGGTTTGGAAATAGTAACGCGTTAGATTACTCGTTACTGAAAAAAGTGGTCATATTAGAGTAACGCGTTACTAATTAACGCGTTACCGGCATCACTGTTGAGATGTCAGATTCACAAGTGGAAAAAACCCACTATAGCCTAAACTAATGACTACAACTTTTCCCTGCACGAACAACAAAGCTTGAGAAAAGTGACAAAACAGACAAACTAAAGCAACGCTATGATGGTTTGCGTATTTGGGATGCTGACATTTTTATTTGTGTGCTCTACTTTCTTTGACTGACTGTCAAAAAATCTTACCTTAATTTGGCAACAACTAACACTGTTTTGAAAGTAAAATATTCTTTTTGATCACTGTATTGTGCAGAGATGTATCAGTTGTCCTGGCATCGTTAATCAAACATTTATTACAACAATTAATGAGGAAATATGAAACCCTTTGTAGATTGATATTAAATAGTCTAATCAGGAGCTATTATGGTTTCTTAAGTTTGCAGTTTAGCTAGTGAGTCACAGAAGGTGAGAACTGAGTACGGCACCATGTAATGTATATATCACTTCTAATTATAGAAAGGTTGGTGTTTCATTTTCACTTATTTTCACATCTTTGAAGCCTCTTAATACCTCCTGTGTCACCAATCAGTCTTTAACGCAGCATTTGTTTAATAAATTACTGACTGAATTTTAATGAAGATACAATTTAAAAACAACACTGTCGAATCTCATTTCAACTAAACACAAAAATGCTCTCACACTTCTACAGCTCAGCACCCTGCAAAGATGGAAATTTCCAGCATGGATCACATCTGCTGAATTTATTAATTATCCTTGTCTGATTACAAATATTCCCACTTCTCTTTCATTAACATGAATATGAATCATGAAATCAGATACAGAACATTAACTGTCTTGCGGCAGAACATCTGCTATTAAAAATCCTTATTATAAAACCCCAATTCTAAACCTTTCAATCCATTAGGTCTTATTATCTCAGTGTACACAGGGAAAATGCACAGGTGGAGTTCAGAGAGTACATTTTTGTCTTATTCTGATCAGACACTAAAGTATTGGTTTGGGTAAAGCTACTTGGTTAGCTTTAGGTAAAAGACTGTGGTCACAGCAAGAAACCAACATTGACTGTCAGTGAGAAACAGGAAGTTAACAGTGTTCTCCCACGTCAAAGTCACTTTTTGAAGGCCCTTTCAAACACCCCAACCTCCTTGCTGTGCAGAATTTTTGGTGTTATTAAAACCAAATACTTATTTTCTTTCTTCTGTTGCCAACCACCATGAAGTGACGTAAAGGAACTGAACATGCATGTTAGTGTTATGTGGCATGCTGTGCCCTTATTTTACAGCACAGTTATTATTTAGAAACCCCTTAAAATATCCATTTACAATTAATTTGTCCAATAGTCTGTTATCTGGAAAAATGTCCATTGCTCCGAAAATACACACTCCCCATGCAGTTAGAAAGATTCATGGTCTGCAGTCAGTAAGCTCCTCCTCCGGTTGTGTTACACCCTCTTCCCCCTGGTGATTAGGAGCATCTGGGTACTGTATGGTCAGAATTGATGTCCAGTAACTTGCCAACTACACCACTTGGCTGCTCCAAACATCAGACCTACAATTTGAGAAATGCATCCATGAAGAAAACACAAGAAGTGTGTTCATTTTAGGGGATTAAGCCCTCACTATCATTGTAATGTCTCTGCTGAATGGAACACTACATACTGCAAACCAAGGAAGAAGGATTGTTAGATTAAATATCCAACCACAAAGTCCAACAGTTTCGTTTCCTACATTTGCACCTAGAAAAGTCCATTGATGGTATTCTGCAAGAAAAACAGAACCATGAGTGTCAAGAATATGTAGTGTACTAAAATATGACTCTGCTCATACATATAGTACACACACAAAAGCAGCACTTATACACATAAGTAACACACAGCAACAGGTACAGTAAGACCCAGCTCTTTCCGTGGAGCCCCAGCTGACAGCTTATCCAATTACTGCTGCAGAAACACTGGTTACAAGGGAGTCAACTCTGAAATTGCCTGGTGTGATTCAATGTGGCCCATGCGACATGTGTAAAATTGACAGTGTGATTTCTGACTGAGCTCCCAGCAGAGATTACCTCCCACAGGATGCTGCTGTTTCAGAACCCTGGGCTGTGTGCCAGACAAGGAAGGTGAATGTTGTACAGGGTGGTAGGCTGTGAGTGAGTGATCGTTATGAAAGACATTACGATGGAGATTGTAAACTGCAGTCTTAAATGTTGTTGGTGTAATTGTGATTGATATAGTTTATACTGTCTGCTTAAGGCACAGATGACTGTATTAACACTTCCCTTAAGATGTTTGAAAGAAACAAATGATTGTTATGTGGTCAAACTGTAATTTAATAAAACATGTCAAATCTACAAACGTTGAAGAATCTATAGTTTTTGGTAATGGGCAGAAATTGCTCTTATCAGTCACCTTACTAGGTAAAATTAGTCCTATAGAGGGAACACATTAAACTGACCATTTCCAACCCAGATCCAACCACCAACAACAGATATGTTGAATCTCAATGTATTAACTACATGGTTAAGGTTAGGGTAACAAATCAGTGTTTGGGTTAAAAAACAAAACAAACTTCTGTATGTAACCAGAGGACACAGTTTCAATAAGGATTTGTAATATATATATATGACAATCAACAATAAAGCATTGCTCATCCTGGATGTTATATTGTTTTGATATATTTTTTAAAGTTTATATTTTGAGAAATAAATAAGATATAATTAATAATAATTTAATTAATAATAAAAATTGATTTTATTATTAAACAAATTAACATTTATTACCACATAAACAAACGCAAAAGTATCGAAAATTGGTACCGTTGAGTACCGATACCGATTCCCAGGTATCGGTACCGTATCGGTTCAAATGTGAAAGGTACCCATCCCTAGTGGCTACCCTTCATGGTGCCACCTGCCAACAAATCATTCACACACTGATGAACGCAGCATCTGAGCAATTTTGCCAAGAATCTTGGACTGGGATGGTCAGGGATTGAACCACAGACCTTCCAAACTGCTCTACCAACTGAGCCACAGCCGGCTCTCCACGCCAATAGCCACTTTACAGAAAATCAAGCCCAAAGTTAAAATATTATCGCTTGTGATAAGCAGACTTGGCAACTCTGATTTGTAGCATTTTGGTGTGAAGAAATCCAAAATTTGACAGTTCATTGTTATGGTTTCTAAGGAATGATTGGATGATCACGGTTTGGAGGAGGGGCTTAGCAAACAGTCCAGTCCTCTCTTCATCTGTTTGCTCTGCATCACCGGTCTAATGAAGATGGTAGAGAGTTAAAAGAAGAGACAAATGAGGCTGTTATGAAATTATATGATTAAACACATAATAATTCAGCAGCACATCTTCTGCAAGCTCCTTTAAAATGTATGAGTTGCTGTTCCAGTGGGCCTAAACTCCTGTCTTCTTTGGTGATAAATAGAGAATGTGCTTTGCTGTGAAGTTGACGTGCTGCCGGCACAACTTACTTGAAAAGGCACTTTTTATTTTGCCTTTGTCAAAGTCGCAGTTGCCATGCAGAATATTCATCAGTTCGCCCCAAATCTAACGCCCCTTTTGATGTGCCTGAAGCTTACACTGATTTGCTGTGAAGACGCTCCTCTCATTAGAAATTCCTTAAACTCACAGCCTCAAATCGCATTAGCCGAGCATGGCAGAATCCCTGGTGATGCAACCCCACACAGTTACTGTATGAGTTCACCTACTGCGCGCAGGGGAAGAGCTATTTATCACTGCACACCCTTAGGTAACAAATGAGGAAGTGTGCTTGGGAAGTTGTTTTCCTCTCGTCTCGTCTGTTTACCCTCTCAAGGTCAGGAGAGTCAGACATACATATTGATGATGGAGATGATAGGCCGTCCCAGGCGCTGGATCTGCCCCAGAGCAAGTGGTAATCAATGCAGGGAGGAAAAACAAATTAGCTTGACAAAATGTGTGGCAATTGAAGGCGATCAAAGCTTGAACACGCACACTCATTCACATACAAACACTTGACCTCCCCCTTGAAGTTATCTCTGCAAATGTAAGGATCATTCAAAGAAATACGAGTGCAATAGCTGCAGGTTTTTCTTGTTTTCATCGGACAGACATGGAAAACAAAGTCCCAATAAATGTTCCAGCTTGCCAAGTCAATAATGCATGGAGCTGGGTTAATAATTGATCACACGCTTCATATACTTTCAGTTCTTCTCTGTGTTGAATAATTGAGGGGGGAGAATTGTTATCTTCTGGGGTACCTCAGGGTTCCAGCCTCCCTGCAGCGGCTGGAGGTGTTTTACATTTCCAACAAGAAGCCCAGTGTTTGGGATTACAGGCCACATCCCAGCTGGGCCGCATTACATCACTGCTGCAGACACAACAGACATGATCGCTGAATGAGAGCCGAGTCACATGAGGTAATGTGACATGATGTTTAAATCATATGGGACATCATTTGCCCACTGATAATAGTATTTGTCACATTAACTTTTTTTTCTTAGCAGCTTCCTTCACAATTTGATTTTTATAGTTCTTTTGGGTTATGAGATTCACATTAAATCTTGGATTTAAAAGAGGATGATTCAGAAGTCAGACTATCATTCTCAGTGCAATTAAGGCCCCATTACTCTTTCATATATTTCTCTTCACACCATAATTTCTGTTGTGTATTTTGTTCAGATTTGCATGATACTTGAAAGGTGCATATACAGTATGAGTTCATCATGGTATGATGGCAGAAATGTCAATATAAGGTACCCTTGTAACTACTTCACTTCTGCCATTTACATACATTTATTTACTGTATAAACTGTCTTCTATAATGGCTAACCAGGACATTTTTGCCCTAAACCTAGGTCAGTGGTTTTGTAGCCTAAATTCACAGAAACTGCAACCTTTTTTACAATCGCAAACCGTACATGTATTTATTAATTGTTTTGTACGGAATTTTAGCAGTGTTTTGACACTCATGTGTCATTATGGTTGGTATTGACAAATGTCAATGTCTGTTGTTTAGGTTGGAGATCTGGTGTGACCTGTCGTGCTTCCTGCAGTCTCTCTTCTCTTAGGTCTTAGCATTTTCTCTGCGTTGTCGTTTTCCACCTGCCTAAACGAGTTTCCCAATCCTCCTCCTCCCTCCAGACCTGGCCCTCATTCCCTCATCAAACCACATCTGTCCTTCCTCATGCTGTTTTCATAAATAGTCCATAGTTACTCTTGAAAGCACTGAATTTCATAGTGATACCACACAGACATTTTGTCCATTTACATGGCATACAGATTGCAGGCGCAGAAGGGCTAGGCAGGAGAGGAGGTAGATGGCCCAACCAAACCCAGGGCTTTGACCAAGGAGACCAGTGTTCATGTTCCATTGGAAAAGTTTTTAATCATATTCTACAACATTGATGTAACTGCATCCAGTAACTAGGAAGGAATTATTTTAAACCAACCTATTTTACCCCTAGCCTTAAACAAGTTGTTTTGTTTCCTAAACCTAACCAAGCAGTTTGCCTTTATCAATCGTATATATTGTGCACTGGCCACATTCCCCTTTGCTTTTGTCTATGGTGTTTTCTTGTAATGGTCTTCCAGCCACCCCAATTTACAACACTGTCTTCTAAATGAAAAAAAACTTCTTGGTTAGGTTTGGGGTAAGGTCATGATTTGTAACCTGTGAAAAAAATGTTTCCCCTGAAACATAATTTACAGTGCAGTTTTGTTGCAGGAGAATGTAATTTATAGCAGACCAGGCTGCTTCCTGCCTCTTAATTTTTGTTTACAACATATTTGCATTTGCAAATTATTAATATATGTGTTAGGAGACTGTGTTGTGACTTCAGTTTTGGAAGAATATTAATGCTACCTACCTAGTTATTCTTGATCATCTTAGAGAGAAAATCTTTTCATTAAATGTATCTGTAAAATGCTTAGTGTGTAAAAATCACTTGTAGTGTTCAACCACATTCCAACTCACCATGCCTGTAATACTGCCCTGTTATTTTCTGTGTGTGTGCTCAATACAGATGATTTGTGTCTTTGTAAGGCCCCTGTGTTGATGGACAGCATCACAGACAAGACAAAACAAAGCTGTGCAGTAAAGTGGCCACAGGGTTAAAGATGAGGAGGCTTACAGTGCACCGGCACAGCTGCTTGTCACACTTAGTTGTTTGTTTTTGTGCATGTGCTGTACGAGCATTCCTGAATGACTGCATGAATAAAGTATTATGTGTGTCTTTGGAGCGTGTGTCTCTGTGTCAGTGTGAGGATTTCTCAGCGGGAAGGTGCCAGTGTGTTGCATTTTGAGATAAACAGGAGCTTGAGGGGGAAAACTGCCAGGCAGCTCTGACAGCTTCTCACACATGTATGTTCACAGTCCATTTCTACACTTTCCAAAGTCTCAATTAAATGATGCCAACTCTGCAATGTGCTTACAGAGGTGTTAAAACTGCAGTGTTATCAGCCCTTATTGTACAGATGCTTACAAGTCTGCCTGTTTTCTCTATCAGTCAATAAAACAGCTGTGGCGCTGCAGTAAAGTGCTTTATAGAGCCATATTTGTCTATTATGTGATGCATTTAAGGCTGCCTGGCTCTAATCCAAATATGTGACACTGAGCTCTTTATTCTGAGTCACATTTCTATTTAAACAGTGACTGTGTGTGTGTGTGTGTGTGTGCGATCAAACATCATCCTGATGATTCAGCATGTGACACTGTAATGTATAATTTGTTGGCTCACGAGTCACGTAGTAACACCTTAGGATTCACAAATGCAAACTTCACTTAATCACACTGGAGACTTGCCAAGCAGGGAGAGTGGTTTGATCTGTTGTTCTGTGGTTTATGATACAGTAAAATATTTCTAAAGGGATGCAATCTATTTTCATGGCTGCCCTAACCAGACAGTTTATGATCACCTGCTGCAGGCCAGACAGTCTGGAGTAGATACTGTACATCGGAGTGCATCTTTGATATAGAAAAAACATCCCCTGGTTTCTATAAAGATTGTCAGTGATAAAGCTTATTAAAGGAATAGTTTGGAGTGTGGAAGTGTGGTTGTATGAGGTACTTATCCGTAGTCAGTATATTACCTTCAGTAGAATTCTAACCCTCCCTTTAAGTAACTGGACAGCTGCTGGGTGTAATTGTGTGTTTAAATTTCTTCCTAATCCTGTTGCATCTATATTTTCCTAGATTCCAAGAAAAATGGCTTGAATTTGTTGCTATTGTAAATTATATAAAAAGCAGCAATGAGTATGGGGACCATTCATTGCCCAATCCTCGGATATAAAAGGTGGATGCTGTCTACCTGAACACAATATCACTCATTTATCAAACAAACATAGAAACGAGCGCAGATCTGAGCGTATATTTCATCTTACGAGAGGGTTCATGTGTTATTTTTCAAACGTTCGTATCTCCCCAATCACAGTGTAAGAATGATCGGACGCTGATAAATGTATTTTTTGGGGATAAATGATGTAGCCTAAACATGCTTTGGTTTGTAACCATTAAAAAAACACGGCAGAGTTTTATCATCCCCAAGCATCGATACAAGATCAAGGTCTAAGATCAAGCCTCGGTCTCAGACGTGTGGACTTCACGCTGACTCAAATTTGCGTACACAAGATCAGACCAGATGTGAGATCTGATCGTACCCTCCACTCACGTCTAAATTGATAAATGCCGAGCCTTGCGTAGAAATGATCGGACGACCACTTTACGACTTTCTGTCGTATGCTCATTTGATAAATGAGGGCCAGTGTGTAGTTGGGCCACATAGATGATGTTTATGCAATGTACATCTTCTAAGGTGTCTCCTCAGTGCAGACTTTTTTTCTTTCAGTAGTTTAAAAAACAAGAAAAATACTGGACCAACCCTTAAAAAATACATATTATATGTCATCGACATGATTGTAATATTATTTTTGTGTACATTTCTGACCAAAAATATAGAAAAGGACTGCGCAGCAGACTTTTAATATGATTTTGATTAGGAATTCACATTATATTAGATCATGTACCAGATTTTGTGAAAAAATAAAATTACAAATAATAATAATAATAAAATACATTTTAAAATACATCATATCTCTACAGAATGTTAGAGACTTTTAAGAATAATTTCTCAAAGCTTATAATTTGCACATTGTGCTAGAAAGTGAAACACCTGACGTCTCTTCTTGTACTGCATTACGGCGATTAGTGCTTATGAAACAATTGAGATCACTGTTGCAGTTCTGTCCGTCTCCAAAATGAAACCAGCTGGAGGAGGAGACTTATTGTATAAACTGTATCAATGAGCAAGTATCCATGCAGAGCTGAAATCAAACACGCCAAACAAATGGCAGTCTTTGTGTACTTTGTGATGTGTGTGGAGGCTGTCAATAATTACGCACGGCTCTTGAAAAGCACGTATGGATTGCGGAGTGTTTAAAGCCGCTGGATTGTTTGGTGGAATCTGTTAGCACAGAGGACATCATTCACTTCTCTTTTCACAGATCTGAGGCTTTATCCTCCCTTTCTCTCACAGCTCCACTGATATGAAAAAGGCCTCTCCAGTATGTGTTGATTGCTCAGTGGGGTTGTGTTCTGCAGGAGTCATATGAATTGTGCTTGGTCTAATTGTTTGTCATTTAGGATCCATAAAGCCACAGAGTTTTCTTCTTTTTGATGCTAATGGCTTCCAAAATTGCCCGAGTGTATTCTAAAAGGGATATTTAAGCTTTTCCAGGAATACAGCCGTGCGGCCTGCTTGACAAACTATGCGCCATTACCGACCACCATGAGGGAGCTTTTAAGACGTGTGCTTCCTCCGTCCCTCTTTGCTCATCAACATCCTCTACTTACAGCAACGAGCTGCCATCATAAAGCCCAGACAGGAAGTAAGAGCCAGGGATATTCTTCATTTGCAAATAAAAGTCAAAACAGTGAGCACCAGACATTGTATATGTCAGTTTCTCGCTGCTTGTCTGTCTATTATTCATTTGCAATGCATGTCTCCATGTGCAAATGATTGTCTGAATGGAACATTGTTAGCAGAAGTTGTGTTACAGCTTCGCTCACTCCCAGTGATGAGGTGAAGACATAAATATTTCACTGATTCGGCTTGTTTTGCATTTTTATGTTCAAGCTTGCTGACTGCTTTTTGTGCCTCTGCTATGCATATATTAGCAGGTGACTACAAAGACTTTATCATTAGAGCCCAACCGATATGAGATTTTTAACATCAATGCTGATTTCATTAAGGTGAAATTTATTGATATGGTAGCTGAAGTGAATTTTTGAATGAAATTATAGCATGTCTTTGTAGATTGTGCATCAATATTCAATATTAAAACACACACATTATTAATTATCCAATGCATACTGAAGCACTTAAAGCTTCATTAAAAGTGAAGGTATAGTGTCATTTGAGCATAGAAGTAAATTTTTGACCCATGTCTAGCCATATCTTGTGTTCATTTAAAGTCTAAAGGGAGAAAAATGCCCTGAGTTACAAAAAACACACATAATAACCTGTTACAACTTCAAATATCAGTGGTGAGGACACCCCTTCACAGAGCTGAATGACTTGCAAATGAGAAGTATAGAGAGAGAGAGCTGAAGCACGCCCGAGTGGATGATGAGAATCTCACTCCATTTTGAGACCAGGACTGACACTGCTTACTCAACAGGGACCACCAGACCCATCGCAATGAGAAAAAAATCAAAGTAATTGAAAAAGAGCCTGTGGACAACTATTCTGACATGGAACAATCTGACACCAAGATGTGGAATAGAGACAGATGTTGCATTGGCATTTGTGTATGGAGTACTTGGAAACTCGAATGGGCAGATGCATATGTTTTGAAACTAGCCTACAAACTAATAATACAAATATTTACGAATTTAGTTTTTTTTTTAATTTTGCTTAAATGTTAAGAACTCACTTAGATTTCTTAGGCCACACAAGCTGCTAGACTGTAGGGATGGCAATGTCTATAAGGTGGTCTTTCAGTTTGTTGTGAATTGTTAGGTAACTAAATGTGATTTATGTTGTTTAGTTAAAATTGTTGTTAAAACATGCTATTTACATTCATATCTACATGAAATGTGTCAGGAATTATTGCCTGCTGTTGGTTATTTAGTATTAATATGAAATTGCGTTAACCGGAATACTTTTATTTTAAAGGCAGGAAGTAATCTGTTGAGTTGTCGCTAGAAAAATGAATATTCACTATGTGAATGTGAGATTTAAGACACAATGCTCCATTTATCTACTTTTCTATATTATTCTTTGTAATACTGCAACAAATCGGAGCATAAATGTTCCGTTTTGAACAAGGAAGCTTCTACTACACTACAGTTGGTCCACCACTTTAAGCAAGACTAAAACAAAGAAACTCTATTACAAGAAGATGACACAAAACAAGCTGCGCCAATGGTATAAAATGGTATACACTTCCTGTCTCTTAAGTGCTTGGAAGTATTGTGAATGCCAAGTATAATGTATGTATTTATATTTTCTTTTGTGAACAGTAGGTATTAACACAGCTAACAGTCACATTAATTTATTTATTGATTATCCTGAATCCGACTCATGGGGGCTGGAGCTGATCTTGATATGGGTATGGCTGATATGGCTGATATTGGGCAGGAGGCTGAGTCCACCCTGGACAGGTTCCTGGACTATCACAGGGCTGACACATTTGCCACTACGAAGCCATGGCATTCACGAATGCTTTTGAACCAGTTTGGCTGCTGCTACCTGTGTTGCCAGATCTCTTAGAGAGTAAGTTGCTGAGACAGAAACAAACTTAATTTGAAAAAAGATTTGTTCGTCTGACAAAATCCATTTCAGTGTCAGAATGTTCAGAAGATATGTGCCTGTAAAAAATAGGCTCAATATTTACTTTGGTGACTTTGGAGCGAAATAATTGATCATAATGTCTGCCCACTTTCACGACTCCCATTGAAATTAATAGACACAAGATCTGCTTGGGGGCGTGGCAGTAACAAAACCCATGTGACACAGATACAGGAGCTGACTCATATAATAAAAATATTTCTTCAGAGAGTGCAGTCAGTGGCAGTAATGTACTCCAAGCTCCAACAGCTTGACGGACTATCAAGATGGACTTCTATAAGATCTGGTACTATACATGATCCCCTGAGGATAAATCCTAATGATCGCATGATCCCAGGACTTCAATAGCACCACCATGAGGCTGATATTGGGATATTGGGTTTTGAGAAAAAATGTCTTAACTTATGGATTGGTTGGCTGTGATATTTGGTGCATGTTCCATGTTCTCACGGTGAATTATAATAACATTGATGATCCTTTTACATTTGATCTATCATTGGATCATATTGTTTGGTTTGGTTTATGAACATACCTGCAAAAATAATTAAATTCTCATCAGGCTCAGCTGTAATTTGTGTTGCTAATTGGCAAATGTTAACATGCTGACTAAACTAAGATAATGAGCATTGTCATTGTGCTGATGTTAACATGCTGACTTTAGCATTAACTCTTAGTACAGCTGTTCCTAAGTACCACCTCACAGAGGTGCAAGCATGGCTGATGACTCTTTCCATCTTCTGGTGCACGAAGAGTGCAAAAAGGACACTGTTAAAACAGTGTTTGCAGTGAGTACTTTTGTCTGAATTATACAAGAAAATGTTATTTGTTTGATTTTAGGGGCCTTGGAATAGAATGAAAAAGAGCTACAGGGTGAAATGTTCATTTCTCAGTAATTCGTCTTATTAACTGTAAACTAGGCAGGTGGTAGACAGTCCTGTATGTTAAAAATGTCTGTGCCAGTACAAAAATAGCTATGTTCCTATACATTTCAAACCCTTAGACACGCTTTAGTCAAGTTGCTTTTTGATTATCTATTTGCGTCTTTTCAGTTTGCCGCTGTCATCTATTTTGGGGATGAAGTTGATTTTGCCTTTCTGTTCTCCTTCAGCTCGTGTCGGTCCCATCTCTGTTGCTCTCCTTTTATGAGAACTTTCAAAGCCGTCAGTGGGACACAAAGTGGAAGACATCATTTGAATTTCAAAAGGCCTGACAGAACACATTGCCTCTATCAGCCGAGTAAAGGTCCTCTTGACAAGAAAGTGCCTTCAGAATTAATCATCCACGCTGAGAGTCCTCCTGGATGCAGCTTCCTCTGCTGGGCGAGGCGAACAGCCGAGGAGGTGGTTTGAGAGGGCAGGAAGCCGTAGGCAGACGTGATGAAAGAGATGAAACCCTCCCACCCTGCTCCCTGCCTTTTTGACAAGGACCAAACATGTGTTTTTATGGGACAAACAGCATGAGGTCATCTTGTTCCCATTTGTGCTCTTCAGTCGCATCATTGTATTTCTTCTTTTCTTTGCAAAAACAGATCTTAAACTGTGTCATTTTCAGTGCACCCTGGGGAAATGTAAAATGACCCATGAAAACACAAAGCCGGAGCTTCTCCGGAGCCTCCAGAGGTCCTGTACGGGAGACATACGGCCCCAGTGAGCAGCAGACAGCTTCCAGCCGTCATTGCTATGAGCTAATTAGCCATCACTAATGTGAATCAGCTTCCATTTTTACTCACTTTGATTTACAGGGCCCGTCCCCATTACATCACCATGGAGACAATGCAGTCTTTACGGACCTATGTGGGCTCCGTGCACCAAATGATCCCATAAAAATGAGCATTTATTGCTGCTTAGGACTGTCCTCCAAGAGGGACTGCTGATACTGTGTGTGTAGACTCTGGAATCGGAAGTCCTCATCACTCGCCAGATCTTCATCTGCAAGTTTGGGCTTCCGTCCAGATGAGTAAATGTTTTGTTTCAGTAGCCATAAACTTTCTGATCATGCCACTAAGCTTTTCACACAAGGATAGTTTTATTCCAGTGTGAAAGCCTCTCTGTTTCACTTGTGTGTGTTGAATTAAATGACAAATGCAAGGTTGATGCAAAATTAAATAAACACTGTTGTCTTTTAGTGGCTTTCTGAAGGTTTCTCGTATCTGGTAATTGATGGTTTTGGACCGGAGAAGCTGGGTCTGTGAAGTCTGTACCCCTCGTCTGGCCAATTCCCAGGGTCATGGACTTAGTGCTCAAGGACCTCCATCTTGTTGCATTGAGCCTTTTGACTGGACTTCTGGCCTTCAGTAAAATCAGAAATCTGCCTTTTTGTTCCACATATTCCTCCTTCTTGTCAAAACACGATCCCTATAATTCCCACAATGCAACTCAGCTGCTACTAATGTAGCATTGAGCCACTAGTCTCAAGCAGAAATGAGGATCGGGCTACAAAAGCTAAGACACTCAACACAACACAACTGCAGATTTCTTTCTTTTTAAGACTGCTTACTGAAGTGACATCCCAGATTTCATGCAGCTCCCCCTGGAGCCACAGAAGACAACATTCATTTCACAAATCAGAAAGTTTTTACAAACAATACCAGAAACATCAGAAATGTCACTTTAAAAGGTTTGATAAAATGTTACAGCAAATATTTTACAGTAGCAGCCTGTTCTCCCATCAAAAATGTCAATATAGAATGTGCAGGCAGCGAAAAATGAGCTATGTCTCCGTATTTCACCGCCCGCTGTAATGTGCCTGCCACCATCTTGCTGACGTAGTAGTGATTGACAGCCAAGCGAAGTCTAAAAGGGTGGAATCCCACATTTGGATAGAGGATGGGGTGGTGGATGGGTCGAACGAGCAGTGGATTTTCACCCAGGAGAGTGGGGTGAACATCCCGTGTGAACACAGAAGTAAAAGATTTTTTAACTTAAGTTATGTTCTTTATGTAAGTATGTTACCTGAATCACATTTTTTAAAGTAATTTACGGCAGTCACGTGACCTTGTAACTACTTCACTTCTGGCATTTACATACATTTATTTACTGTTTAAACTGTCTTTTATAACGCCTTACCAGAAGTTTTTTTGCCCTAAACATAAGGTCAGTGATTTTATAATATAAATCCACAGAAACGGCAGCCTTTTTTTACAACTGCGGACTTTACATGTATGCTGTTTTTAGAACTCGCTGATGTACTGCGAGCCGCACCACGATACGTACCTAAGTGCCGTAATTTGTGGTACTGACACACAACCTCTTCAGCCATTTATGTTGGAGAACTTGTTGATGATAACTGTTTAAAGAAATTTGTCACCCTTAGAATGTCTTAAATGTTAAAATAAGGATTACTTTACTAATTACGAGCTATCCGGTCCTTATATAACCAAGAGCTTTGAAGCGGAGAGAGCAGAGTTCAGGAAAGGTATGTAGGGGGAGAAGCAGAATAAGGAGGGGGGACAGGATGTCAAAGCTTCAGCGGGCAACAGACACACACATAAAGTTTGAAAGGTCAGTGAGATGTTAAATCTCCAGATGCTCGGTTAAGGAGGTGGTAACAAAGTCATCCCAAACAAATTGACCAATTGCGTTAAAGAGCCCACCCATTGTACAGGGTTTCGCTAAAACCAGAGAAGATATATGTAAAGTTAAGGAAGTTAACTTGTGGTGCCATCGAGGTCACATTGCAGAGTCCAGCGCTGAGCATTACATTTGGCTATTATTCTTTCAATAAATATTTGACTTTATTCATTTGTTCTGAGTGTTTTGTAGGACCAAGTTTAGGACAAAGAGCCCGGGTGAGAGTTGGAAGCTTTAAAAGCTTTACGCTCTAACAGTTCCAACCCTTACCTATGGTCATGAACTTTGGGTAAGAATGAGATCCTTATACAAGCGGCTAAAATGAGTTTCCTCTGTAGGGTGGCTGGGCTCAGCCTTAGAGATAGGTTGAGGAGCTCAGACATCCAGAGCTCTCAGTTGAGCCGCTGCTCCTTCGCGCGAGGTAGTTTGGGCATCTGGAAGTTGTGGCTGAGAAGAGGGACATCTGCAGGGCTTTACTTAGCCTGCTGCCCCGTGACCCTGCCCCAGGTAAGCAGATGAAAGTGTATGGATGTCTTGGATGTCAGACAGGCTTCTTGCACAAGCATGTGACGGAAGTGTCTTTAATAGTATGATTTCAGCAAAAATGCATGTTTATGGTAAGGACTGAGCATAGCACTTGATAAAAGACTTAGATTATACTGCATGAATTATGTTTTGGTGCCCCAATTTACTTAAATTCATCAAAAAAATTGCCCCATTATCAGATTCTCGGTTTACCATGCAAGAAAAACTAAGTTTTCTTTAAGAACTTAAGGTAACAAGAGGTGAGTAATTGATATACAAATGATCATTTTCAGGGTGAATTCTCCACTACATTCTTATTAGTTGTTTCCGAGAGTTAAGTCTTAGACAGAAAGTGTGAATTTGTAACTGCACTTCCATTGCTGCTGTGATGTTTGTCACATTTTAATAAAAAGAACATCCTGTGAGGGGGAAAAAGCAGCTCGGGGCCTAATGAGCAGCACACAGACGGCGCTATTTAGAGTACACTTCTCTGCTGTGTACTTTCATAACCAGTGTGTAACAGCCTCAAAAAGAATTCACAGTGCTCTGTTGTCAAGCATGCTCACTCCCATCTTCAACCATCATTAAATTTCAAGTATCTTATACAACAATCTGCCCTGCATGCGTTGTTCTCTAAATGTCAAATGTAGATACTTTAGGTACTCATTCCAACAGGTAGACAACATGCAGACTTAATGAATTACACTTTATTAATATTTGGAACCATATTCTGACTCCTAGTCTGTTTAATTTGTCGATTTAAAGTCTGCGCTGACTTTTTGTTCCTTCAGCTGAAAGCAAAGTTTCTCGAGACACTTACTTTGTACCCCTCTCATCATTCTCTCTTCCTACTTCTGGGGGGGCTCCTGTCAGGGGAATCAATCTACAGGACCGAGGGAGGAGAGGAATGACACAGCAGCCATCGCTCACACACACTGCCCCGCTCTGCTCCTGACGGTAAGCCCCGCGATGATGGGAGGAGTGCGTGACAAGACGGGGAAGAGGAGTGATGGGGTCTCTCCATCACAGCCAAGGCCCTGTCAGCACGTCTCAACCACTTTTTTTCCCCTTCCAACTTTGTAGCCCCCTCCCCCTCCTTCTTTCTCTGTTTCTCCATGCCTCTGTGTTAATGAGGAAGCAGTTATTGGGGTGATCATTCAGCACTGATAAAACCAGACTGCCTGGTGAGATCTCATGGTGGGGGGTATGGGGAGGAATGAACAGCTGCTGATAATTTAGACAACCTGGTATTAAGCAGCGAGTTCCTGCTCACCGTGGCACTCATCTTAAATCTAATTTACTGTTTAATTTCAATGAACTTTTCATTCTCTCCAAAGCTGTAACTCATCTAACTTCCACAGCGTCCCGCTGCCATCTGGGGGAGGACAGATAATCATTTTAGAAGCACCAGCGTTTCATCTCTTAACATCTCCACCCTGGTGACTTTGAAAGCAGTATTTCAAGAATCACAAATCTGCAGACGTAAGGGGACTCCCCATTTGGCGACTTTTTTCACATTCCACCTGTCAGTAAGGAAAAGGGCTTTCAACAGCTGCATGATATTTTTAAATTGAGAGCAAATGGATTAAAAATATGATGAATATTTCTATTTCACGTGGATCAACCTGCTGTTGGTAAAGTGCAAGTAATCAGAGAGCAGTCTTTGCCTCTGAGTGCTTCTCTGTTTATGGGCAGCAGTCCATGAGTCCCAGCTGAATACTAAATGCTTATCAGAGACGGTGGCAGGGCCAGAGGCCAGAAAGCAGCACAAGTAGCAGCTGTGTTGTGCTCTCTGAGGCCACAAAGATCCACAGAGCCACTGAGTTCGATCCCAGATCCAGCACTATCAGTATAGAGCACTGTGTGTCCCCCGGTTCTGCCATTTCTCTTCATTACATCCACCCACAGACAGCAGGGAGTGGAACCAGTGGCCAACCGCAGTTTGCTGCTGATTGGTCGCCATCACACTCACATTTATTGGCCCGGATAAAGAGCCACCTCTACAGGAATCAAAAGACACATCAAAAGAGCCGACTGGTGCATGCCAAGCCTAAAAATAGAGTTGAAACACGAATGAAACATGCCTGAATATGCCGAGCCCGAGCTCAGGAAATATCCAGACAATTCCTACAACAGAAACTATCCTGGAAACAGCTTTTTACATTTTGATAAGAAGAAAATGTTTTTTAATAAAAAGCATTCTTAAACAGTTAAAAACTATGCCAAAATGTAATCATTTTCATCAACGAGTAAAACCAACATGCTTTTTTATCCAAAATATTAACTTGGTATGCCATTACTTATGATACAGTACTATGGCCCATTTTACTTTCGACTTGACTTGGAGATGTTTTTACAATAACAATAATTACAAACACTAAGTTTGACAGTTTTGGAAGGTTTTGAAATATTGTTCCATGTGCCCTTTTTTTAAACCTTAAGCACCTCCCCTCTAAATTTCAATATGACCCTGACTATGACCATGTAAGATCTGAAGTCATTTTACTATCTCGCTCCAAACCAAAGTGAAAGTTGGCAGCCTGCAGACTCTCTGTCGTTCCAGCTGAGAAGCAGTAAGGCTGACAGTAAATATGGCTGGTTAGTTCTGACTATGGGCAACACAGAAATGCTCTGCACTGCTCATGCTGCACTCGCCAGTTTGCATCTGTCAGTGCTGAGTATGTCACACACTACACAGCCATGTGAGGTTAAAATTGGGCTTTATCCTGGCCTGTAAAGTTGATCCTGACAAGGCCCATGCCCGACAAAATTCTGTCCAAACCCGAGCAAAACCCACACCTCTTTTAAGCCTGCACCCTGTTACAGTCCCACGATTTTCAAATTTTTCCTCCTTATTTAATCTTTTTGTGTGCATAGGAAAGAGTTACTGTTCCAATAAATTGGAACAATTAAATAAATAAAATATGTGTGTTCATTAAAATTAGCCTAAAGTCAAGTCAATTATATTGATATAGGCTAAAATCACAAATCACAGATTTGCCTCAAAGGGCTTTACAGACTGTACATGGTACAGTCTCCCTCTGTCCTTAGACCCTTTGGATGACCAAAACTGCTGTACAGTTGCAGTTGCAGGGAATAAGGTAAAAAGAAGAAAGAAAAAAAACCTAAAATACATTAACACAATGCAATAAAAATAGAATAAAAATAAAATAAATTAAAGCCAGGGAGAAAAGTGTGTTTTTAGGGAGTCAGACATCAGATGGAATAAATGCACATTAAACAAACTCTTCACTTGTTCTCTTCCTCTATCAAACCACAAAATGCATCCTATCACTCAGGATCCATTTTCATATGTCTCTTCTTTCTTTCTCTAATCTAAAACAACAAATGACAGATCATTCAACGCCCTATTGTTCAGAATTTAAAAGAAAGAAAGAAATTGAGCCCGGACCTGGCCCAAGCCAATGAAAATGTGAGAAAAATAGACCAACCTGAACCTGTCGGATTCTGTTGTGTCCCTTCAAGTTTTGGCAGAGATCTCGATCTCTACACCATACCATTTTCACAGAAGCCTGTAGGCTGGTTATTGGCAAACTTCAACAAAAAAAGCTTGATAAAACAATTATTTAAATAAAATTTCATTGACAAAATACAGAATAAACAGAAATAAAACAATAGTTTCATCTTTCATAAAAAATAACCAAAACTGCAATGTGAGAAAAACTAATACATTTTGTTAAAATACTTAAAATAAACACAACACAAACATAGTATCCAGACAAAGAGAAGAGACACATTCACATTTAATCACTGGTAAGGTAGTGTGACAGTTACTAAAGGTCATACAGAAGATCACATAAAAATCCATTTAAGCTATTGCCTTGTGATGGATGGCAGTGTGTTCATACTGTTAACAATCATAATACAGGTTGTGATTATTTCAGAGGTTGTGGTGGGGAGCTTCATTCATCTCTTATTCCCCATCAGTAGTAGAAACACAACACCTCATATGCAAATGGAACCGCTTTGATATTTAAATTTCAAAAGGCTGTTGTAGTTGTATGCAGATTTATTCATTTATGCTATTTAAGTTGTGAATAGATACATTGTGGTATCCTTTTAAAGGAGATAATGTAACGTCAGCATTTCATTATAGCTGCTGGGAGGAAAGTATGTGAATGGTGGAAGCAAATCCCTGGTTGTGAGGAATATTTAGGTCCCCTGGGAAATATAAGGCCTCAGGTCATAGGGCTGATGAAACTAGGCTTTAACCGTGATCATCTTATTTTGTAAGGATACAGTATATGATGTGTGTTACCTAGTTTAGGAGCAAGTGTAAGAGCCTTCACTGAATTTTTTCCTTAAATAATGAAATAGTAGAACATGATTGCCTAAGCACTGAAAGATTAATTTGGTAATTGAACCAACTCTCTCCAGCAGAATAACCATACAGATCTCACAGTTACTGGTGTGTTTTCCATCCAAACAGAGTCATACTAAAGCAAACGTGGCAGCTAAAGGGCACCAGGTTGCATGGTGTTCAGTAGGAGACATGTGGATCTGGTGGGTGGTTTCACTCTGAAAATCTTCCTCGTCCAACTTTCTTGAAAGACAAAATATGAAGGACATCTGCTCAGGTCTGCACCAGGCTAATTACGGGGTATTTTTGCTCTCATCATTTGTTTCCTTTGGACACGCTGTATCTCTCCGAGGCCACCTGCACTGATGGATGCTATTTGCATTTCTTACGCCCATTATTTGTGTGATTGTGGCGGCACGTGAGCCGGAGATATTTAACACCTGTGACTGCTTAAAAAGAGTGCAAAGAGGGAAGAGGGGACTGCAGGGGGTTGTCAGTCAACAGCCTCCTCCATGCTGAGAATGTAAAATGAAGTGAATTGATAAATACCTAATTGTCATAAACCAGGTAAATGATCAGGTGTTCTAATATTTAGTTCACTTGTAATTTCAGTTTGCGCATCCAAAAATCTACAAAACAATAGTTCTTCCTACAGGGAAAAAAGTGACTTTGTCAGTGTAAAGTAGGACAGTGTGCAGTTACAGTATGTCCTTCCTCCAGGTAAGGAGGCGCTGACAGTGATAGTATTGATTATCATTGAGCTTACCGAGCTGCTCTCTGAGATGGAGTGATTGCTACTATCCTTGGTGCTATTGCAGCTCTTCAGTCTGTACGCTGTCCTTGGACGCTGCTCTGTGTTATATAATATACACTGTATATGCAGTGTGTGTGACATTAGGACCCAGATACGACCAGCAACAATTACTGCTCACCAATCTGAATGTAAAAATATACAGCAGGTCAGTCCATATGAACTAATAAGTCCATACCATAAGCGGGGTTTCCATTAAAGTCAAATTGAATTTTGAAGCAAAATTTGTAATGTCGCATTCAAGAAAATGCGAATGAGAGATGTTTCCATCAACTGCTTTAGATGGAATAAACAAAGCTGCATAAACGTACTTTGGTCAGAAGATGGCAGTGTAATTTATTGCTGTAGGCTAATCTGTCAGTAAACAGTAGAAGAAGAACAGATTAAGCAACACAGAAAAAATAATAATAAAGAGGTTGCTAATCGGACAACACTGGCCACCCACGAGAGAAAGTATGTCTTCAGGAATTAGATTCAATTGGGCAACTTATAATTGTTCTTTCATGTCAGAGCGGAAACAGCTGATCAGTCAGGCGAATGAAAAGTTTGCTACGTCAGAACTTATTCGGAAAAGGTGTTTCCATCTCCCATTTTGCGCATTAACAATTTTTCGAAAAAGACAGAAACCAACTCAAGTTAGCGTGAAAATTGAGCACTTTCAAAAGTTTTATTGAATTTTGATGCTTGCATCAAGCTTTTCTCATGCAAATCTCCAAAATGCGTATTGAAATTCATGGAAACGTGGCTATAGAATTCAAGTCCAAACCATAATCTCAACATGTTTGAACCTCTGCAGTGTTGTTGATGATGACACACACACACTGGTAAGGTTTTTTTTTATCTGCATTTCATTATTTTGGGTGACCATCTTCCACGAAAACTCCCTTTTTAAGTAAACATCCAGCCAAATCTACCATTCATATGTACCATATCTACATGAATATACATATATATATATAATATATATATATATATATATAACACAACATCCTATGCAGTGCAGACACTGGTAGAAACTGCTTCGGTCTTGTTACCATCACAAGATTACTGTCATAATCGTTTACTTCGATCAGCCTTTTTAATTTAATTTTTGACAGGCAGCAACCTTTAAATGATTCAATTATGCCACTAAGTGAAAAATATGAATATCCCCCTTTTGAATTTCCTATTTACATTATAATGTTTTCATTATGAAGAGGCACCTGAGACAGTGTTGAGAGATGAGCTACTCGAGGCAGACTCCTGTGGGGTATGATGACGACAGGAGCACGATGAGACCGAGGCGCCCCCGACTGTGCTGAGAGTAGAGCTCACACACAAACAGATATGCAGACCTCCCGCAGACATTGAAAATCCTATTTGTCACAGAATTGTGTGGGGGCTTTAATTAATAGGGCTTGTGCTGGTACAAAATTGAATTAGATGATTACAGTAAACAATGTGTTTGTAATTCCAGGAATTAAATGTTATTTGGGATCCCAGCATTTCACCAGATACAATAATTGTGGGGAAATGCATCACCTGTCATCATTTTTGATATTCCACAAGACAACCTGTCCAGGCTAGCTCTCTACAAGTTTGATCTTATCAGGTGTTTTAACTACAGTGCTATCCTTACCTCGCCTTCATGCATGCACACACACACTATGCTCAGTGTCATCTCCCAGCTTATGTTTGCTGTCTCTTTGTTCTGCTTGCCTCAGCAGCATGAGTTTTCAAGGAGACACACTCTCTCCACAGAGAACTTTTCCCCACACTCTGGCTGTGAGGCAAACTTCTTGTTTTCTGTGCATCACAATGGCACCATGCCCTCGTTTTTACAGCCAGCTATCCTCCGCAGAAGGATGCACGTACACGCACAGCCTGAGCAGAAATACTCCCTCCTTCCACATGGGAATGCCTACAGTGACTAATGTGTTGTTGGGGTCTGTGCTGGGAATACTGACAAATATGGTGCAGTCAAAAAAGTGATATACTGCAGCGGTTAAATAAAGTTAACTGTAGGAATCAGAAGGGGAGCTTATATCCCATATGATTCTCTCTGAGGTAAGCTATAGGTCTTCATTAATCACTACAGATCTCTGGAGTACTATGTAAAGAATATGTACAGTAATGCTCATGGACGTAAGTCTTATTGTGTTCAGTTAACTTTAGCTTAGAGCTACAGCTCCGCATAGGTCTGAAATAGTAAGAGGTGTAGTTAGAGATTGCCAGTTGCTTCAGCTCTAAAATCCTAAAATAAACCTTTACCTGGCCTGTGCCAAAATATTTAGGAAGTAGAGATTTGGGCAATATTGAATGACTTATGTGACTTGTTCAGCAGCCAATGCGTGGAGGTGAGGCCAACTATATCTACCTGGTAAAGCTCCACCTCCAACACCAGCTCAGGCTCCATCCCCAAGCGTCCCAAGAGCCAGTTGTCAAAGCAAAGGGTCGCACTTCCAGTTTCCTGCCTGCCGCCTGCCGCCTGGATTGCATCACACTAACCTATGCCTAACCCTGAAAGTGGTGGGCCCGGGTCTGGCTACAGATTATAGATTAGGTGCACAGTAAAGACAAGCTAAGATATATCTTAGCTGAGAGGTATCCTAGATCTATCTTGCCTAGTAAAGATGAACTGAGATATCTCTAAACTAGTAAAAACTAAAAAAAAATTACCAAGTAAGAACTTTGAAAGAGCTCTACAAACAAACATAGTAGTAGACATACCAATGGTTTGGGAAACCAGTCCTGCTGCATCACTGCTGCATGGGAAGCTATTGTATTCAGTGTTCATTTTGGTACCTGAATTTGAATTAGTTTTCGGCTTAACATGCTGTTTAGCAGTGTAACAATGAATATAATGCACTTCCACGTGTGTACTGCTGGCAGTAGCAACACCACAAACAAATATGTCCTGTAGATCTTGAGATTTTGCACTCAACACTACTTCCTTGTGTCGTCAGTAAGTGCGAAGTGAATTGGATAAATGATTGTCTTGAAAATCGAAGGGCAGACATATACAGGCGGACAGAAACTCCACTCAAGATTGATGTTGTCAACACATAACGTCGAACTCTATCGGCTGAAATGTTTTAATATTTATATTTCATTCCACCATCGTGTCGTTACAAAGTGGCATGTCACTGTGCCTCCATCTTTTTTATTCAAAGGTCACCTCCATTGGCATTCTGAGGCAGAAGGGCCTTTGAAGAGTGGAAATTAAATTCCCATCACTGTGAGAGAAATCTGTTTCCACAGAAGGGACCAAACAAGGCCGAGACAGCCCTGTGAAAAGTTCATTTAAATTATGGATTGCAGTCATTTCTGTTGCATTTTTCACTGTGATTGTTTTTAGTTTCCCTGGAACAGTGTAAAGGTTAATTGTATAATTAAGTGGCTGTTACTGCATTTGCTTTTGTCGGCATGTCAGGGGGGAAACAAAATGATGGCGAAGTGTTGCATCATTGTTTCATTTCAAGTAAATTTAGGTAAAGACTACACGGATAACATAGCCTATATGAACACATTTTGTAAATAGAAACTGTTACAGTAGGAAGAACTTTGTGTAAAACAATTATATTCTCCTCAACACATCTTTTAGAGGACTGATAATTCTAGTTTTTTTTCTACCCTTCATCCTTCTCTGAAAGCTGTGCTCCTTTCCAAGGCATCTGCCTCGGATACAGAAGTGTCTTTGTGACATTTTCTCGTGCCTCCTCCCCTCCATCCATCATTTACTAACATGAATTGCATGTGACCAGGCAGGTGTCAGAGAGCAGAGTAGCATTCCTCCACAGTCTCAATCACAGCCTGAAATACTGGAGTCACGAGGCTCAGCCACTTTTCCCAGCCCCTGCATAAAGCCTTACCAGCACAGCTCAGACTGGTCCCATTCTCTTCCATTGAGTCCAAGGTCACAGCCCCATAGCAAGGGTCAAGGTGATAGGCTGGCAGCCGCCTGCCTCATGCATATGTATGACAGACGCTCCATCTGTTCCGCCGCAGAATGCAAATACACAAGCCTCTTTCTCTGCTCTCTTTTTTTCTGCCTCAAAGGGCAACCCTGCCAGACCTTACATGGCATCAGTTCCACTTGTTGGTCGCAGAGTGACGATTTATGCAAAACCATTATAGAAATGCAAGTCATTGCTGCACCAAGTCCCCAACCCAGCTCCACCACAGCTGATCCTCATACTTTCCTGCCTGTTAACATTTAATGTCATGTCTGAAAATTAAAGCAAGACAACATTATTTGTACGCTGTTCTTTGCTGTGCCTACATTTATTATGGATGAAGACTGTACAGCTTATTAATGGCTTGTTATCTAAAATAGTGAGTCAGTGGCAAAAAAACTCCTGTTAACTATTTTTTAATATATTCCAAATTTGTGTAACTTTAAGTAAAGTGCTTGACCCTCATCATGCCCCACCTTTTTAAAAAAAAACTTTGAGCACAAATGCTCTTTTCCAGGAACACTCTGCTCCATACATTGACACTTGGAAGCTGCCCAGTACAGCCACTATCTGAGTTGTTTGCCACTGAGCAGCTACACTGGAGTAGTTGGAGGTTAAGGCCCTGTTTACAAGTATACAGATATTTTTTTAAACTTCCATGTTCAGAAAGTGACAATTAAGGCTATGTCAAAGATACCAGAGTAGAAAATCATAAGCATGTGTAGTGAGCCTATTTTCCTTTGGTGGTATTACCAAACATGTATAAATAAAGATATATAAGAAAAGTAGCTAATCTACTAAATGGCACAACCTAAATATGACTCTCATGTGTGGACAGATGACGAGGTGGAGCTGCTGCTTAGCTTTACCTAACAATACCGGCAGCCATTCTTGTTAATTACACAAAGCAACAATTGTCCCAAGAATGCCCCATTTGCTCTCCACACAGACTGTTTACCTGCATTCAGCCAAAGCCCGTTTGAATGCGATTGGTCAATACTTCTCAGATTACAGATTTCAAACAGAAACCAGAACGTTTATGACACCAAACTCTTGTCCGTTTGTCAGTCATATGCAAACATCTGTTATAGAGATGACAATTGATGTGGTTATCCAAATTCATAAGTTGTATGTTAGTATGCCCAGCCCATAAACTGTTAATTATATAAGTTATATATTCATATGTGTAATTTTACCGGTGTTAGCAGCTCAGCATTAATAGTATCAGCAGGTCATCTGTTTAATAAACATATGGGCAACTAACATTATATGCATAGATTTAAACAAAAGAGCAAGTCAGAGAGATGGTGTCTTTTTGGAAGCAGTGTGACTTTATTGTTAATGAAGAGCACTTTAATGGCCTGCTGGCTGAGGGAGCCAATCTCTGCGCCTATGGTGAGATGTCATGCTGTTAGCCAGGCTGCTACTTGGTCCGTTGACTCAATGTTTGATCCCCATGAGGTCGGCCTTTAAGCTCCTTCTGTCTGTGCCAGTCATGGGAGGGGGCTGAACATATACACAATCCTCTTTTGCAAATGTGTTTAACAGAGCTGCATTGTGTCCTGCCCATCGAGGGCCAGCAGGTGTAATCACCACTTTTGTGCAGCCTTTTCAGCGTGCTTAATGGCACCAGGCGTTTGCTATTTATTGAATACAATATGCAACCTCAGAGGTCTTTGAACAGCCTCTTGGTACCATACATGGCTGAGAATTCTTACTTGTTTTCATATTATATCCTGTAGCTAGATGACATTTAGTCTGCTTGTTTTGGTAGGCGGTGGTAGGGAGGAGTAAAGACACTCCGTCATAAATATCGATTCTTTGTGGTATTTCGGCCTGAACGATTCTGTCTCGTCTTTACCAAACAACTTTTCATCAAAGCAGCAACTCTGTGATGAAAAGTCTAAATACTAAATGTTTAGAAGTTGTCTGCAGTCAGGTGATGATATTAGGCTCAGGACAGTTCCAGGCCCAGAGAAGGACAACAAAACCCCAGGAGTGAGCACATAACTTCCCTAACAACTCTGCCTGGCCTTGAAAAAACCTCAATGTCACTTTGACTTGCTCAGTCAGAGTTGGAAAGTTATTTAGTCTGCTACAGTTACTTATTTACAAAGTATGAAGGATGTAAGCATGCCTATGCAGTGTGGGTAACACTTTATCTTAGCTCCTTCTCCTTAGCATTTTTTAAGGTCCCAGATTCCCATGTCTTTTTTGAATGTGAAGCAGGTCTATAAAATACTTTGAAAGTATCAGAAATGCACACAGCCTGAATTTAGAAATAGTGCCCTCAAGACCTCTGCAGGTTGTGATGCCACGACTACTATAGACAGTGCCCTTACAGTGCTATTACAGCCGGCAAAAAGATTTATTTTTTTCTGCAAAAAGAATTTTGAATCTCATAAACCCTGCAGAATGATTTGTTTCACTTATCAGAGTATGTTTCACTATCAAATTAATAATAATAATAACAATAATAATAGTATTGATGATATTTGAATGTGTTCTAGTAGAAACCTAAAATTAAAAGTATGCTAAAAGTATGAACCTGAAAATGAGCATAACATGCCCAAGCCCTGCATGCCCTTACAATAATAAACAGTAACATTGAAATGGTCATAGCCGCTTTTAAATAACTCCATATAATGCTGATATGAGAATTTAAGATGTCTATGGTCCATCACAATTGGACTTTAAGAGTCGTAAGCCATTTTATTGACGTCACCACATATTATTGAGTTTAAATTGCATTCAAAATTAGTTTTCCTTTCTTTAACTGAAACCTGTTTTCAGGTTTAGCAACAAAATAGTAGGTCAGTGACACTGCAATGCATGAAACACAGCAATGTTTACAACTGGAGCCTGAGCAGACACACTATCACACTGATCAGATTATTGGGATTAAGGACTGTTCGCACGACATTTGGCTGCAAAAGAGGATTTCAGCTTAAATAACCATAACTGCATTTTTTAAAAATACAACATTACTAACATACATAAACATACAAGTACAGCGGTGGCTTTGCCTCTGCAGAAAAGTTTTTTGAGGAGTAGCTGTAGAATGTTTCTACACATCAAAATAATTCAACAAGAAGTTTGAGCTAAGAAAGATACATGTTATACTGTATCTAGCGGAAGGAATACATGAGAAAAGACACAAAGATATTTTGAAGTGGAACACTTCTCAAGCTGGGAAAAGTTCCTTATGTGAAATTCCCATCTTTAAAGCCACAGCTCTGGCCCAAGTGCTGAAATCACCCTGCTTGCTCTCAGGCTCCTGGAATGTGATTAAGAATCTTAAAAGTGATTCACACCAGGAATAGGACCATCCATTCACACATCAGCTTTCCAACTTCAGTGATCACAGGAGGATATCCACTACTGTATATATCTAGAGATGGGAGCTGAAGCAGAGAAGGCAGGAGCAGATTATCAGTTAGCTTTTGATCTGTCTCTGGCTCTCCATGTGGGAATATATGAATTTCATTGGAGGTGGTTTTTCTACCTCTTGATTTCCCCTCCATCCATTTGAGTGAACAGCTGACCTCTCTCTTCACTGCTTCGAGTGGAAGTAGCGGTGAAGCATCCCATGGAGAGCTCATGTTTGGTTACTAGGCAGATGTTATTAATATTTAAAGACAGTGTTCTTGTGCATGTTGTGGTGTAAATTCACTTCTTCAGTGGTGCAAAAGCTGCTCGCTCTCAGGGGATAAGATGGGAGACTCCTCCGGATTCCAGATTGTTCCTCTGCCATTGTCACACACAGTTGACAGAGTACAGAGAAACCCTCTTACTGTGTGTTTGCTTATTCATATTCCCAAGCCCACAACCCTCAAGCAGATACAGTAAGACGCTCTTCAGCTTTTGGCAGCATGTTTGGCAGTGTTTTTTTTTTCAACTGTATGCTTTTTGAAGGTCTGAATTAGTATTTACAGGTGGGTTTGGATGGGTGCATATGCACGCCTTGTTGCTGGGATGCGTGACTGAAGTCAGTGAGGGAAGTGACTGACTAATGAAACACCTCTCAAATCTGTTACATTGAGAGAAGGCTGCTACAAGGGAGGGGAAGGATGTGAAAAAATACAGGACAAAAAAAGAACAAGTGAGAAAGTGATCAGGCTGTTGAACCAATATGAAGCAGCCAAATCTGCCCGGCAACCGCAGTTAGTTTAGCAACCATCTGATGGCTAACTGTGTTCTCTGACCTTCTCACCCTCAACCTGTAATGTCGTCGTCTGTGTTGTCGGTCAAATCATCTCTGGATGTATACAGAGTGTACGTCATATCACTATTTATACAAGACAATCGAGTGGGTGCTCATTTCCAGAACATGCTCATGCATGCACATCCTGAGTGTTTTTTTTTAATGACTACGTGAAGATGCAACATAAGCAGATAAATATCTCACTAAATGACCTCCAGTACGTCAGGGAGGTCACACACACACACACACACACACACACACACGATTCATTGGGTGATTTCTGGTGCAATGGAAAAGGATGTTTAAAAACATACCACCTCCCTAAGACTACTCTTGCTACTACAACCATGATTTTTTTTAAATGCAAACTTTCATTCAGAAATAATAGTATATATATAATGTAATAGTGAAGTGTATAATAGTGTATATATTTACCCAAAAAAAAGTTTCCCAATGTGAACATTAAATATATTGTCTTTGTTCTCTATTCAATTGCAAAGTATTTGCTTGTATTGTGTTTTTTACATTGTCACAACTTTTGTGGAATCAGTGTTGTCTATCTGTAAGTCTTTTAAAACTGTTTAGTCAAGCACATTTGAAGTCCCCATGATACAGTGCATTTGTCAGAACCAAAACCTTTTTCAGCTCTCTGCACGACATGGGCAGTCCCTGCCTATGGTGACAATATTTGGACAAGAGGGAGGGGCTAAATTATCAGCTGGCGCTGGCGTTAGCTCGCTGGTTTGGTTAGCAAGGTGTAAAAATGAACAGCCTCATTAGTCTCTTTTAGTTAGTGGTGTCCAGATGAAGCTTCATGAACAATTAGTTGTATTTCATGACCCCACTAGATGGCGCTCTTGGTTTAAAGAAAAAGACTCAAGGAATGGCAATTCATTCTGCTTTCAACACTGTGGAACAGCCAATGAACTGAATGGACAACATCTAAACATGACAATGCCATGGTTGCAACCTGTCAATCACAAGGCAGTCAAAATGTTAGGTAATGAGGTAATAAATCAAGTGATAAGTAGGGTCATTTTTTATCATAGACTTCTATGCATTCAGATTTATTTTTGCAGCCAGTGGAATCACCCCTTGCTAACCATTAGAAAGGAATACAAGTTTATATTGGCTTTCCATTTTAGACCTAGAGATTACTGCTTGTACATAAGCCACCCACACAGGTGTTTACTTATATTGCCTCATTAGAACGTGACTCAAGACTGTGTGGATGTCTACAAACTGCTCGATTGACATCTGTCTGTTGTACATGATAGAGTGAGACAACTTACTTACTTCACCCAGTTTACACATGACTAGAGGCCTAATCATGCAGTGATTGGAAACACCTGTGTTGGTGTGCTAAGCCAGATTATTGAAAGTACTTTAACTGCAAATGGAGGCTCACAAATATAAAAAGGTCAGCTGAATTAAATCATTAAATTTTTATATATTCTTTTTTTTGCTGTTAGTGCTCAAATGAGCTAATAAAAGAATATATTTTTCTATTCCTTTTTATTGGATGTGACCAAATTGTTATTCAACCTCTTTTGCAGCTTGTGATGGATTATTAACAGAAGATGAAAGTAAAACTCGACAGCAGCATATCTGTGATTTGCACCAGCACAGCCTCAGGTAACAGATTAAAGGACAAATTGGTCCCCACATCCTTTAGTGGCTCTGCCTTCTGTCTTGTTCCCTTGTCTGTCCTCTGCAAAAATCAAATCAGGAAGACAAAAAAAACATTCTGCAGTCAGTGAGGTGCATTTTAACCTCTGCGTTGGTGCATTATGAAGGAGAAATCCATGCTAAGCAGAAAGACAGACACTTGAATAAGCCCTGGGAGGATCGCTTGCCTTGCCGGAGGAAATAGTAACGTGAGCTGTGAGGCTAACTGGAGATAAACAGAACAGAGAGGGAGGGAGAGCTGGGCAGCAGATGAAGAGATCATCATCTTGAAGCAGATGTTTTATAAAAGAATTCAGCCTCCGGAACATGGTTGGCGAAAGGTTTGGTACTCCCCTACAGGGAAAAATACAAGCACTGAACTGTGGGCTAAAAAAAAACATGATTTTGCAACAATATCTCTTTCTAGAATTTGGCTGGCGTGTGCCTATTCTTTTTCTACCCCTGTCCCACAATGAGTCACACTAAATGAGAGTTGGGAGTGTGGTTCCAGCCAGCCGGCCAGCTCCAGCTCCCGCCTCCGTCTGCTCCTGCCTCCTCCCAGCAGCAGCAGCACCTGGCTCGTGCTCAGCTGACTGTCAGTTCTTCTGACAGCCTGACCTCCCGGAGGCTCGCCAGCCAAATGCCACATCACATCGGCCTCGGCTTCGCCCGGGTCTGGCCCTCAATCATTTTCACACCTACACCCACCTCTCACACCCTCCCCCCTTTCCACTTGACACTACCTGAAAAAGAGAAGCATTTGTTTGTTTCTCTCTATTTATAGCTCTCTTTGCCTCTGCAGTGCTGGCCGGGAGGACCAGCTTGCTAATATTAAACAATATACTGTCATTATTTTACACACTGCCTCCACAGGGAGATTATCTATATTTGTTATCCGCCTTGAAACAAGAACTTGCGCATAAGCATTCCTATCACACAGGCTAATTTCATTGAAGTTTCTTCGTATTCGCCTGTGCGTTGCCATGAAACAAAGCTATCATTTGATTGCACCTGGCAGTCATGAGAGCAAAAAAACTTTTTGTTCAATCCAGCTCCTGAGAGATTAAAGTTTGCAGGAAACTGAGACACGCACGGCACAAAATGAGTCTGTTGCTGGCACCCGGAGCCGCTTTTGAAGCTGCTGTGTGTTATCTGAAGCTTAGCATGCACAGTGTCTCATCCTGTGAGGAGATGACAAGGCCTGATAAACCACAGTGTTTACTGCACAAGTTAACAGAAGCAATCAATAGCAGCACTCAATACTCTGAATACTGAACGGCTGCAGCCGAGTTGTCTCACCACCTGGGGGTGACGGGAAAGAGGGGACGTCTTCATAAAAAATGTGTCATAATAAACTGACAGGAAGAAAACAAAGAGAACCTTAAACTTAATTTCATCATGCCCCATAATGCTGTCTGGCTCCAGATCGTGAAAGGCTGCCACCTAAACATGATGGATGGGTGAGGACATCGTTAGTGGTTCTGTGCTCCAGGCCTGATAATGACCAGTGATAACAAGAGAGATAGTGGTGTTATACTGCAACCTGAGGCAGGATTTGCAGTTATCGAGGTGACTTCAGGGTTAACTCTGGGGTTTTAGTCCTACAATGGTTCACTTTGCCAACATTGCCATGGTAACTTATGCTGGAGACCTAACCTGCTCTGGTGCAGGTTATTTTCAAAAATAAGAGATGAAATCAGATAAAAACATCACTTCTCTTGGAAAATTAATATAATATCTGTGTCAGCATTTTGAGCTATATGTTTCCAAGGCAACAATTCGGAGTCATGCACTAACAGCATGTGTCAAAGCTATTTTATTGCGTTTTTATGCCAGTGCCATCCTTTAACAGAGGCTGATTGAAGCATTGAAGCTTGTTCTTATAATGATCCAAAAGTACAAGCCTAACTTCCACTATGGATTATGTTTTGATATTATATTGTCATAAGTCAATTTGGTGTGATTTCAGAACAAAATCATAATTGATTTCCCTCAATCATTGTTCCGAAGTCTGTTTCACATCAAATTGACTTATAGAATAAAGGTAGAATTTTAACATCTGTTTACCCACATTTGATGTGTTCCATGTAGTAGATGATGGTCGTGCGTTCCAGTTTGGAGAACCAGACACGCGATCCAGGCAGTATAGGAACATGGAAGTTCTACGGATGACAAAATGTAGTGCCAAATGAAACAGCTGTGGATAGCAACAAAAATCGGTACACATATTCTAAATACAGTGTACTCATAAACGGGTATAACAGTTTTAGGGCGGTCCTTTGTTTAGGTTGTTAAAATACATTTTGTGACAGGCGCTGTCTGCAGTCTGTTTCCTGCCTAGAAACGTGCAGACCATCATCTGCTACATGGAATACATTGACTGTGGGTAAGTACCTCATACAACGCCACTTAAAAATATATGAACTATAGATTAGCCTAATGTATTACACAAATGTTATTATAGTCAGATCTATTCGTGCCCCTTGCACTATGGGGTATTATAAGATGGAAAAAATAAAGCCTGTGACACTGGATAATGCTCCAATATATTTGATTTGATTAATACACAATTATGTTTATATAAGATTATTTCTATCTTTTACATGATCTTTAGTCCAGCACCTTTGTCTGGATGTGTGTGTCGTTTTATTGCAGTGATATAATGAGCCTGTTCATTTATGCATTCATACATAGCTTCCTTCCTGCTTTTAGCAGCACTAATTATGTGTTTAACTTCTTCCTGTTTGTCTAATATAGTTTGCCTCCGTCTTTGTGATTGGCCATATGCTGCAAACACCATCTCTTAATATGTGAACACACTCATAAATTGATTGGCAAACCATGGGTTGACTTACCAAGTTGATAAAATATATCCTTGAATGTTGAACTTGCTTTACATTACAGGTCTGTGGTCTCATACAAATGATGTTGTCATGCAACAAAACTGCATTGTCAATTATGTGTGGAGGTATAAATATTTTCTCCAGGATTATGTTTGTTTTTGACGTATCACAATTAGTTTTAAGTCCATGTAAGGAGCAAATCATTGTTGATGTATGAGTCACATAAACGTGAAATTCCTCCAGGGGACAAAAGTCAATGTTGACATAAATTAACTTACCTAGCGTATGTAAATGTACTGAAAATTAATATATTTATTGCATAACTTAAGGTACGTTTATACATCAAACAAACTGCTATAACTTAAACTCAGATCTTTCATTAAACATAACCAAGTTGTTCTGTTTCCATTTACATTGTCAACCACATGAAACTTGGATCATAATCGAAAAGGACAAATATGTTTCCTCAGAACACAATTAAGAATGCTATTGCATTGTATGGGAGCATCATTTTTAGAATGCAGAGTTGTAAACTGTTGGTAGCAGGTCTTAACCAACAGAACACACCAGTTACATTCTCTCACAAAGACAGACTAAACCAGTCCTCAATGGTAAAAACACAACATACAGTTACAGGATTTTCATGCACAGATGTATCGAAGCTGTTTATTTACGCTCACAAAAAAAATGTTTGTTGTTGTTGTCTGTTTGCAAAATGGAACTGAGAGGATGCAACATAATAAGAGCACAGCATACTGCCAGTCTGGGCAGACTAATGGCACAATTTCACATCATGAATAAATCCAGTGAGAGATTGTGCCAAGACAAACGTGTGCCACAAAGCTTATGAGAGACTGAAAGAAGCGTAAATACACAATATTACAGTGGCTGAATGCCAGTGTGCTGTTTTAGATCTACATTTGCAAACATTGGAGCCCTATAATAAATTCAAACTAGGGTAACTTTTTAAAGCTTAATGAGGGCGAACACATGATGATGCAAGCACAGTGTCTGGCCATGTGTCAGGGCCTCTTAGAAACTCCCTGCTCATAGACTGATGCAAAAGTGTTCTATGGCACTCTGGAGATGTTCTGCAGGCTCTTGTTTTCCCTGAATGGGAAATAACTGGAAGAGTACCAAGTGAGAAAATATTAGTAATAGTAAGACTGGGTAGATTAGCAGGAGGGTTTTTGTTTAATATTGTAAAAATAGCAGGTGTGCAAGAAGTAGACAAAGATAAGTTGATTACTGTATTTTTATTTTTTTAAATAATCTTACAAAAAGAGCAAAAACCAACAATGTTTGAGACATACTTTTTCAAAAAGTAGTCACAAACGTAACATGAGTAAATAGTGTGCTTGTTGGGGACCTTCTTTTAGACTTCTAAGCAATGGGACTTATTTTTGCAACCAATAGAGTCTCCTCCTGCTAGCCATAAGAAATAATGCAGGTTTGCATTCTGGCACCACTTTTCAGACCTGGAGGCAATGTCCACTTCTTATTTACAGTCTATGCTAATACTATACATATGGAATCAACTCTGTATAAACTACATTTAAATAAAATTCTTATAACCCTGACTCCAAAAAAATTGGGATGCTTTGTAAATAAAAACAGAATGCATTGAATTCAGAAATCAGAGTTTAACATATTCTGCTATATACTATAACATACCATATACTGTCAAATGTTAAGACAGTGTCCAAACCTGTCTGGATGTTGTGTTTGGATCAGTTTATTCTTTGAATCTGATCAGACAATAGAGTGGACAGATTTTTTTCTGTGCTCAACTCCATGATCAAGGAGTGATGAAGGAATGTCTGTTTTCACCATTCTCTGGTGTCTGCAAGACAGACAGGCATATGCTCATTATATTTGCTGTGAGCAAAACTGAGAAGAAAACTACGCTTTTACACGAGGTTCAGTTATCACTCTCACTCTCTGCAGCACTGTGTGGTGACACTGCCACAGGTGAGCCACTGTATGTGTGCTGTCCGTGGTGCTGAAATAGTGTGGTCTAGGCAAAACACTTTCTCAAACACAAACATGAAGAAGCCATTGAAAAACCTAGAGTCTGATCATGACTAAAATTAAAAATGAGGCTTAAAGTGTTCCTTGCTTACCAAAACACCACTCTTAATTACCACACTGGTGGTGATTGGGAGCTGTATATCCAGTTATTCCTCAGTATGCTTTAGGATCTGTGCCTGTAGGGTCTGAGGGTCTGTCCACAGCCACGTGGTTCTAGCAGGACCAGAGCGAGCCATCTGTCTTCATCAGTCTCTACGGGTGAGAACCAGAGATGAGGTGAACAGATAAACCACAAACCCCCCCCCCCACCTGCCACCTACCCACACACCTTCCTCTTCCCCTCAGGGTGGCTTTGAAGCCTGAAATAAATACCTCCTGGTAGACAGCTTTGACTGTTTGAAAATCAACCCAACAAAGCACTCTCTAGTTCCTCTGTTAGATGTTGTCCTACCTGCATGGCATGGAAATTGGCATTTGGCGAGAAAGCGACAAGAAGCCATTAGAAATAGGACCATAGATGAAAATTGTTTCTTGATATTTTAAAATGCCCTAATCTGTGTGAAATTAGTCTGAAATAAGTGTTTGCAGTTGAGTTCACCTAGCCTCCTGCCCCCTAAGATTTCAAGAACACGCAGTTCTATCATGTGAAGGAGTGCATTAAGACGGTGGTGCTTCAAAGTGAAGGACACTCATGGAACAAATTGATTCTAGAGGACAGTGCATGGAGCTTTCCAACAGGGCTGCACCAAGAAAAATCAAGCATTCACTGAGAAAACGTGTCTTTCACTATCAAAAAACAAACATTTAAAAGAAATTTCACCCGTTATGTTCAGGCTACATGCTTTTTGAAATGGAAGGTTCAATGGAAGGTGGATTTTAGGGGAGGATTAGTTTTTTGAGGCTGTGGACTGAAGCGCAATTATTCATTCAGGGCTTCTACTTCAACCCCTTCAGATCTCATTTTTGCTTCGCTGCAGTTGCCATGCACTTTGGGACGTGGCAACAGGCAACAGGAGCAGCACATTCAGCTGCTGCACATGCGGCAACACCGGGGTTTATAATCTCCTTGTCAACGCAATTCCTGGGCAAATGGAATCTTCAAATGGCGCTAATGCTTTACAGATGTCATCATACATGGTCGCACAAATGCTAATGGAGCCAGGATGCTTTTCAGCTTGAGCTCCAGTTTAATGTGATCCTGTATGCAACTGACTTTATATTTAAAGGTCACTGCATGATATTACTTACTCTAATGGCCTGTGCATATTTTACGTGTGTGTGTGTGTGTGTGTGTGTGTGTGTGTGTGTGTGTGTGTGTTCTTGTGTGATTGTGCTGCTTTTCATCATTTTGCGTGCAACATAAATGACTGGTGAGAACATGGCATTAATTAGGCATGTAACCTGTGGCTTTTAACAAGGATATAGTGGGAAAATGTGCTTATATTATTGCATTGATTCAACTGCCAACTAAAAAAGATAATGGTCCATTACCCAATACAGTGTTAAGTTATTGATGAACCATTATTGCATTATTGATAACCACTTTGTCAGTAATTAGGCACAATGGGTGAGTGGTATCAATCACCTCCCAAGAAGCTTATGACAAATTCCCAAAAAACAGTAAAATCTAGAATAGACTGTTTGTCAATACCGCCCATAACAATCCATATGAGTGTGTATCAAAATGCGCTTTTTCCGACTCATGGTACAGGGGAGCATTCTAAAAATAGCACACACATCAATATACATACACATACGGTTTACGGTTGTAAAAAAGGCTGCAGTTTCTGTGAATTGAGGATGCGAAACCACTGACTAAGGTTTAAGGCAAAAAAAACCCTCATGGTTAGGCAGAATAAAAATAATGGATGTACATAAATGCCGGAAGTGAAGTAGTTACGAGCATGACGTGAGTCACAGAAGTTACGTAAAAAAAACGGATGTTATGTAAAAAACAAGCAACAAAATTTACTATAAAAAAGTAGGCTAGCTTTTGTTTGCACATGGGACATGAACCCTGTTCTCCTGGGTGAATGTCTCTTTGTTCGACCCAAAATGTGTTCTATGGGACCCACATACCTCTATGTGGTATCTACTGTTGAAACCGTGAAATAACCCACCCTCGTACCCCAGCTCCCTCCCAAAATGGTCACTTTCCTATGTTTTCCTCCTTTCCTCCTTTCCTCTCCTCACGTTGTGCTGTATTTCTTTTTCTTCATCACTGTCTTCCTGTCCTGTTCACCTCTGTCATATTGTGTGTTTTATACATTTTGGACGGGTTGATGGCAAATTTCGTTGTACTAGTAAAGACAATAAAGGCTTCTGATTCTGGTGGGTCTCCGAGGGTAAAAAATAGAGGTGCATAAATCTACAGTCAACAGTTTAATCAAAACAGTCGGTACCAAAGTAGAAACTACTAAATGGCAACATTCTAATTATTACATCATTTTTTCATTTATTTATATCCAAATCACAGGAGGCACAATATTTGTTCAAGACAAAATGTGTCTAAATAGCCTACCGTTCTAGTGTAGTGCTGAAGAGATGTGGCAGACTACATCTCACAAAAATCATATCATAAGAGACATATTAGTCAATACAACTGGTGAAGCCCTGATTGCCCTGTAAAGATGAATGTTGATGTTTTGGAAATGCATTTATGGTTGTATCTCTCTGGAAACTGTATGGCAGAGTTTGCTAAAACTATGGTTGAAGGGGAACAGAAATTGTGAATTTCAATGCTTTTGAGCTCATTTCCCTCCAAGATTAAAAAAAAGAAATCAAATAAATAATTTCTCAGACGTCTGGTTTGTGATCTTAGTGACACAAAGTAACACATGCACTCTCTTAAAGGTTTAAGGAGGTGGCTTTTTTCCAGCAGTAATGCCATATACCACCCCCCATCTCCCCACCCACACGCCCCCTCCCTTTGCCCCGTGCCCCCGCCGCCCCGCCGCCCTCTCCTGCCTTTGTTCTCATCACAACAAGCCCGGAGCAGATGGTGCTCTGCTTTGCTTGGCCGACAGTGACAGACAGGCGCTCTCAGCCAATAGCCTGCTGGGGAATCAGCTGACTGGTCTGGACAGCGCCAGGTGTTTTTATCATTTTTTCCGTAGGAGGAGCAGGCGGCGGAGGCAGGCGGCACAGCGGAGGAATATCGGGGCGATAAACCGGCTCGGTGGAGGGTTGCTTGCAGCAGGTTGGAGACCGCACCATGCCTCTCTCCGAGGCGCCCTGCGACTGATCGGATACACGAGCGACAAATCGCTGTAAACAACCGCCAGCTGAGTCCCCCTAGGATACAGGAATATGCATGATAAGACTTCTCTCGGCACAATAACACTGATCTCATATATTGCTGTGTATTGACGCGTCTGTCTGGATAAAGGAGCTGTGCGCCTGGGAACATCCGACTGGAATGCCAACAAGGTGAGACCCCTCAGGAAAGAAAGGCTGCTATTAGTTTCAATTTAAGCTGGAAAATTACATGTTTAGTGTTGTGACTGGCAGTTACATTATGTAAAGCCTCATTTAAAACATTTTTATAGTAGATAATTAATGTTTTCATGTGTAAAACCATGCTTACTTTGCAAATGTGTTTTGATTCATAACATACTTCCCTGAAAGGGCGATGATATATTTAAGATGCAGACACACTCAAGGGCATGATCAGGTTTTTTTATTCTATAAATGCAGTCTGGTTCGAGCCGGACCCACTTTAGGCTTGAAATCTAATATGAATCCATATTATTATTATTATTTTTCTTATACCTCACAATATATTTGCACAGATTTATCAATAATGCGTCAAATGATATTCCACAGAAAACAAACTTTGATCTGGTTGCGGTACTCGCAGTGGCAGCAGGGGCTGCGTGCGGCTACGTTGTGTAAATGTGATTTGCATATTAATGTTAAAGTATGTCGGCAGATGTCTCGATTCCTTCAGCAAAAAAGTCGCTGTTGAGACAGACGAGGCCCTGTGTTCAGAGATGCTGTGGTGAGAATGGGGTTGCATTGGCAGGGGGTCTATTGTGGTTCACCAACGCTGCTTCTGTCGCTGCAGCTGTTGCGCTTTTGTGATGGAGACTGCTGACTTGCATCACTCAACTTTAGGCACAGGGACGGACTGTAGAAAGGTTAGGATGATAGAGGGATTTATTTTTAATGGGCTCACTTTGTGACTCTTTTTTATGACCTCTATTAAGTGCTGAGAGTCCTCTTTTCTCTGTGGACCTCCGGGTCAAATAAAATACTTTACAGTAGAATAAAGAAAAAAGCTTAGTTTCATTGTCTGTAGCTGCTTGTAAATTTGTGTATAAGGACTTTTTTTGAGGATTTGCCTACCCTAGACTTGTTGTCATATTGGAACAAAAGCTGTTTAATTCTTCCAAACTTTGTCTTGGTTGGTGCTGCAATGCTGTTGTCTCACAGACAGGGTTGGTAATGGAATACAATTAACAAGATTTAAAAAATATATATTTTATTTTATTTTTTTAAAATTGTGGTATTCTGAATGCAGTTACTGACTTTAAAAATAGATTTCTTGAAAGGATTATTTTACAACTCAACAAGAGATGTTTCTGCAAACCACAGATGTTGCAATGTCTTTGCCAGAAAAAAAAAATCTTTGCATTTTATTAATCTGTAAATCATAGATACCATAATCAGCAAGGTTTTTTATCTGTCTGGTGATCAAGCAATATGTTAATAGGTTGATGTGACTCAAGACTTTAAAGTAAGAGACATTCAGCTGTTGGTTGGTGGCCTTTATACAGGTGGTATTGGTGTCGATCGTTAAAGGTGTTTTAAGTATTTTTAGTGTTTAGAACAGCAGATGTCATCTGTAGCATGGGTCAAGGAACAACCAGTAAATGTTGGAGTGGTGGATGCACAAGTCATTTTTTTAGCAATGAATCTGTCACACGACAATGGCAGAGAGTAGATGGCCAGCCAGGACACAAATAAACTAATCCAAAAGTAATCCAAATTTCAAAGTTATTTCATTCTAGCAATGTATAGAAAATTAAAAAAATACATTTAATGGCATGTATTCAGTAATCTGTAGTGGAATACTGTTTGAAAGTAACCCTCCCAACGCTGCACACAGCAGAAGACTAAATCATTCATTAAAACTGAATGAACAGGGTAGATCACCTGATTGATTTATTTTTTTCCTCTTCCCCTAAGGGGACATCCTGCCTCACATGGACAGAGCGCAAAAACACACACACAAACACACGCTCAGACACGCACTCAAGATGTCTATTTTCCTTTTTAACTAGATTATGACGATATAGTGTGACAATAGGGCATGTGTGTGTTGCAGGCAGGTGTCAGTGTGTGTATGTGTTGTGAGGAGACAGCCGGGCTCATGGTAGGGGGTAAAGGGCTTCACCCCCCTTCAACACCACCAGCATTTAGGTCCCAAGGGTATAAAGTAGTGTTTGGAGGAGGGGGTGGGTGGGTTATTGAGCTCAGGCCCTCCACCATTATTCCTATAAGAAGGGCTGAGGCATTAACCCTTTGTCCTCTGTGGACTACAGGTCTCAGACAGTTCAGCTCTCTATGATCTCCTGAGACAATGGTTGTGTTTGGCAGCCAGTTCAGCAGTTATGACCTTTTTCATGACTTGAATGTGTGCATGTGTTAATGTGTCAGAGACAGACATTTAGAGACACACCTGTGCTGCCCCATGGCTATGGGGAACAAAGGTGTGTGTGGTTGGATAACAGGACGGCAGCCCTCTGTGGTCCTTTTCACCCAGTCAGGTTCTGGGCAGGAAAGAGTGGATCAGACCCAGCTGTCTGCATTACAACCCTGAAGGGCAGTCGTGTCACGTACACAACATCAATATGCAATAAAATCATTAATGACCATCACATCTATGATGCTGCGAGATCCATAGGTTAGTTTATGAGCTTCTGGCTAGTTTGAAGATGAAAGGCTAATAAGGCAGACTGGCAAACCTAGTTAAGGACGGATGGAGGCTGCATCTATGGAATCTGGTCTAACTGCACTGAGAGAGGAGGTGTCTGTATGTTTTTCCATACTCCACAATCAGCCAGGATTTGAAAGGCATCTTTTTATAAACAAAAGTACACTATTCATCGAAAAGAAATTCATTGGATTTTCAAATTTTAGACATTCTATCATGTCTTACACATGTTTTTGCAGAAAAAATAACCAAATCTAAGCTTAAAGTAGTGATATTTCATTTAATTTGACGTCTCATTTAAAATAAGAACAAAAAGGAACATTTGCACTATCGAGATCCTGTAAAAAAAAAAATAATAATAAATTCTACACTCAGCGCAACTGTGAAGCCATGTATGACTCATCTGAGACCAACAGTCATATGATAAAAATTCAAGACCATAGAGACTGTAAGAAGGGGTTGTAAAATGTAAATTATTCAATATGTATAGAATGTGGAACCCCAATTTTTCCACCGAATATTGGGAAAACTTGTGGGTACTTGGAAAAATAACTTTTAATCATGCTCAGTTCAACCTTTTTAAGGTAAAAACACACATTTTATGGCTCTCTAAATTCAAAATTAATAGCCTAATAATGCTTCAATAACTTTATGATGAAAAACTTAATTTTAGATTTGTACTTTAAAAGACCTGCCTTTTAAAATATTTTAGAGTGATAGCAGGTTCCTGTGTTTCAAATACATTCACACTGCAGTTGTTTCACGGTTGTTCCAACAAGACATTGTTGTATTATTCAGTCTACAACAAATCAAATCAATCAGCTTGAAGAGAGGCTGAGGATTTCCACAAAAGTGACACTCACAGTAAGCTCCTGGGTTGAAGGTGAACTAGTTTGAGAGATGCAGCAATCAAGCTGCTGTAAAATCAATACCATGAGTGTTGCTGATGACGAAGTGGCCCAGTCGTCTCCAACCAGGGGAGTCCTAATGTGAGTCATTTAATGTGAAACCAGCCAGCATGTACAGCAGCACGCTCACACTTGCTCATTCTTACACATATACAAGAAATCCAGCAGCATGTGTGCATGCATAAGGTGTTAATGAACATATCCTTGTGTATGTCAGGGGAAGCTATTCATACAGTTGTGCTGGACACACATTGTTTCCCCTGTTTTGTGCTCTGGATTGGCGACCACAGTTTTACAGGAAACCTGCTACAAGCATTGTTTAAAGAACATGGGCTCATTTTTCAACTTGTGCTTATTTGAAGCTCCTGCGAGGAAGCGGAGTGTGTGATATTAAATCCTTAGAGGGAGGGGATGGAGAGAGCATTAGAGGCAGCCAAAGGATCACGACAAGCCATATTGGGCACATTGAAGTTCTGCTTCCCCTCATCATTCTCGGGAAAAAAGATATGGTTTACATGACTATAGTCTCCAAGGGAGGTGTAACTGTTGATGTTTCTGCTGTAGTCTGATTGGATACTATTTCCCAAGAGGCGAAAACAGAGACAGTTAAGAAATGAGACAGCTCACTGACACGGATGTATGAACTGGATACAGCGCCGCCGCTCAGGCTTGTAGCCAATTCTTCCCAGTGAACTCTCGCAGCACTGCAGCGAAAAATCCCCCTCTGGCCCAAGAAACATTTTTGCCATACGCCGCAATCGTAAAACAGATGTATAGAATTGTTGACAGGACATCAGATCAATTATATAATATTATCAATTATATAATAATTCGATTAATTTGTTTTACATGGTTTTATATATGTAAAACTTTCCTTGAGCTGAGAAAAAATATTTGGAAATCAAAGATGTCATCACAATAGTCGTATTAGTCATAGTCAAGATTCGCATTAGAAAAACCTCAAAGGAAACACCAATATTCAGGTTTTTATGCTAGTTTGAGGTGGTTTTTGTCTTTTTTTAGAAATAGTTAATATGCTTAGCGGGAGATGGAAACACTTTTTCTGTCTGTTCAGGTTTTTCAATTCCACTTTAATGGGAACATGGCTAATGTATTCAGTGGGCCCCATAACACGGAAGGAAACCTTGAAATCAGAAAAGTCGCTCTAAGGGTGGGAGGTGGAAGGGTCAAATAAACCCAGGACTTTCACCCAGGAGGAAGTTTGTGTCTTATGTGGAAAAAAAAGTCAATGATGTTATTTAAAAAATGTCACCTAACTTTCGTGCATCACATTTTTTCATTACTATTGTAACGACGTCCTCATAGCATCACTTCCAGCCTTGATGTCCTTTTTTTAAAAACTTTTTTTAACTATCTTTTATACGGCTTAACGGCTGAAACTTTTTTTGCCCGAACCTTAGAGTAGTTTTGTATTATAAACCTAACTGCTGGTGCTGATAACAACCTACTGTGCCTGCTAGAAGGTGGAGCAGGCCTCTATTCACTCATACTTATAGGAATGATAACCTCTGATAACACCCATTCAGTCGTGTGATAATGTTCGAAATTGGTGTTTGGGTTCTGCTTCCAGTTCCTATAATACATCTCCACTCATTGACGAGTCGTTTCATTCATCTCTATCACATACATACCTAGAAAATTAACTAGGCCTTTCTCTGTCTCAGCAACAAGTTCTTGTGAGATCTGGCAACACAGATAGCGTTAGGATTAGCCAAACTGTGTAAAAAGTTTAAGCTAACACCTGTCATTTTCATGATGCTAAATGTTGCTGTTAGCTGTGTAATTAACTCATTTTAGCAAATAAAATATATATTCATTAGGCTCGACATTCACAACACTTCCACGCCAAACAAGAAGTGTTATTTCATACCATTAGAGCAGCTTGTAATGCATTGTCTTTTGTAATAGAGCGTCTTTGGCTGTAGTATGAGTTGTTCTCTATTTATTCTGCTGCTAAGATGGAGAAAGAGAGAGTTGAGTTTTCACTTTATATATTAGGTGTGTTCTCTCTTCATTTAGCCTCCCTGTCACACCACTGTCTGTTCTCTATATAACATATTCCCCCTTGTTGAGTTTCCTTATCACTCACATTCTGTCATCTAATTCAGGAGTGTTTTTGTCACCTCCATTTTGTTCACTTTGTGAAGATGTGTTTATAGGCTCCCTGGGGTTGTTTATCTCACTTGCTCCACCTGTAATTTGTTTTCCCTCATTTCTGTATTTATCTTTTTTTACGAGTGTGCAGATGAGTTAACTAAAGCTCAGAAGCAAACCTGGGCCAGTGGGGTTCTCTGTGTGTCTCCCAGGAGAGCCCCAATGCAACAATCGTGTTATCCAGTTGAAATCACATTTTCATTTTCTCATGTCACTCTCAATTCTTATCGCATTCAAGGAAGGATTTCCTTGACGATGAGCCTGAGTGTCCTCAGACTGACGTGGACAGGAATTTGAAAATTGAGCCTTGGACTTATTTAATCAGAGTGGTTCAGAGCGAGGCTGTATCTGGTAAAGGGCTTTCACATCTTCTGTCACTCACATATCAACCTGGATCATTGCAGCTTTGATACGCATAAGAAAATGATGACTCATGTCATCATTTCACATCAGTCTTTAAGGAATGCCACAGATTTGTTCTCTACACATATGTGACAGGCTATTGACAGAAAAATAATTGGCAGCTATTCTGTTAATTGATTTGTCGTTAAAGTAATTTTTTAATAAATCAAACTTTATTTAAAAACTTGTATTTATCCTATTACCTATAATAGTATAGCACTTTTTTCTTTTTTTTTTAAAGATTATTTTTTTGGCATTTTTACATGCTTTATTGAAAGAGAGAGACAGATAGAAAGGGGGTGACAGAGGGGAGGACATGCGGCAAAGGGAGCTCAGGCCGGATTCGAACCCAGCTCCACCGCAGCGAGGACTGTAGCCTCTATACATGGGGCGCCTGTGTAACCCACTACGCTACGGACCACCCCGTATTTTTTTAATAAATCCAATGCACTTCAACAGGCTTTACAAGTGATTGACGAATTCTGAATATTTTGTTTGTTAATCTAAAATAGGAATAGGTTGATAAAAACACATAAAGACATAAAAATAGAATAAATTCTGTTTTCAGCCTCTCAAAGATGCTGATTTTCTCTGTTTTATATCACAACCAAAATGTATATCATTAGTTTTTGGACTGACAAAACAAGACATTTAAAGATAGGATTTTTGAGAAACTGTGTATTTTAGTCGATTATTAATCACTTATGAAAATAACCGTTAGTTGCAGCCCTATTGAGAGGAAAACTACTTGTTCAACCCCTCTCCTGGTAAAGATTATATTTCTGAGCTCTTGGGTAACCTGGATGTGTGCAGTTACTGTCACTTTACATTTGCACATCGGGTCATTAACAGGTAAAACTCAGCTGCTGGTAATGAGGAAGGGGTTACTGTACCACCGACAGTGGTGTTTGGATATTTTTAGACAATGTCTTCCAGAAGTGGCATTGTTAAACTAACAACAGGATACCAATTAATGATTTGGATCGCAGTAAGTGACAGTTTCTCAAGTGGAAATGACAGGGATCTATTTCCATGGTATGCAATGAGAGTGACCATTTTCATGGCTGTCAGGTGTTTTCAGAGTTGAATTGTCAGCCTTCTGTGTATGATCATATTAACTTTCGCCATTTATACCATGTAAGGGTCAGTGGTTTCTGAGGTTGAGCATTGAACTAGGACCCACTGCAGGCTGAATACTCTTCAAAATGACACAAAATCTTAGGTCGAAACATAGCTGTTTTAGTGCTATTTTTAAAAGAAAAAAAACATACAAATCTACTGTCTTGGATCCAAAAGCAAGGTCTCTTGGCAACATTGTGTATGTAGCACCTGCAACCATCAAACACGCTTTTCCATCAACAAGACAATCAAAAATGGTCCGTATTTTGTTTACAAGCTTTGAGTATACTTCATTTTGCCACTTTCTAGTGTGAGTACGCTATGCACTAAATCAGAAACAATGACCCCGCAACAAATGAGAACACAAGGGTTGAAAACCAGATTTAACAAAAGTTGGGACACTATGCAAAACAGAATACAATGCATCAGGTGACTATACTTAACTCCTAGTGGGAGTTAAGTATGAAGATAGTTTTTATAACCCTAACCTTGTCCTTCTTTCCTAACATTAACCAAGTAGTTTTGGTGCCTTAGAAAATAGTTCCATACCACAACGTTAATGGCACATTTTAAACAACTCTGACATGACAATGTCAACTCTGCTGCTGGCATTGTATTAAGATTGATGTCTATATTTAAACTCAACAATATTAAATAATAGTGGAAGTATAATGATAATCAGAGCATTGCTCAAATAAATAGTTACGCTGTAATGAAATGCAGCTTTTCTGTGAAAACAGGTCCTTGAAAATGAAAATAGTCATTCATTTAATTTCCTTTGACACCATGAAAGTGATAAGATTAACTTAATGCATTTTATCCAACCACATAAAATTCAACATTTAAGGCCAACATCAGCAGCTGTGACACTGTACCTATGGTAATCAGCGCTCTCTCTGCTGCATTGTTAATTAGCATCAATGCTCTAACACACAGTCACCTTGTCTGAAGGATGAAACATGTAGATTAGTGATCCTTTATGTGGGTTTACTGTTCAAACACCTGTCCACTTGTGTGTTCTTTGATTAATAAGAGCTGTACTACAGTCACACCCCCGTAACATAACAAAGTGATCCTACAGCAGCTGTTGTTCAATGGAGTTTATGTCTGAAGCTGTTATTTCAAGTTCACAGGTTCAAAGGTGGCCATGGTTACAACATCTGGGTTTTTCCGTTTCCTGCCTTCCTGCCTTTGGAGCTGTGTTGACTGTTCTTCCACCTGCTGTGTGTTTTTAGCTTTCCTGTGGCTCTGGGACTCTGATCACAATGGACCTGTGAAGCCTGTGTCAGGATGTCCCAGACAGCTTTTAGTTGTTGTTGGGGGAAAAAAACAACCAACAGGATGTTGACACTGATTTTTTTCAGTCTTTAAAGTGCTCGTAGTTACATCAGAACAGTATTTTTTTTTTTTATTTCAGATAACCTACTTTTTCACTTTGACAAGTGTGTCATGTTTTGTGTTTAGTATTAACTGGGATCAGAAACTTCTTAATCTTATATTACATAAAGGGGAGCACAGATAAAGCTGTTAGCATTTACCGAACGGGGAGAATCTAAGATTAACCCCATTTGTGGTAAATAGTGGGGGAAGAATGGGACAGCAGAAAATGATGTTTTAATTTATCTGGCTTCTAATCTTGATGCAGTGTATATTTTTATATACATACATCAGTATACATAGTTACAATCGGTGTTCAGGCCCAGGACAAAGGACTCAGACATCTGAACACATGAACATGCACATTTCTGCCCCTTTTTCAGCACAATGCACGTAGCATGGAGGCAAATTAAGAGGTTATGGTAGTTTTTCCCCAGGCAGCGCTCCAACATTGTTCCAAAGTAGTCAGCACCAAGTATGAAAAAGAGATTAAAAAAAGAAAGAACCATTTTCACTGACGTCCATGCTGCTTTCTACAACCCCAATTCCAACAGTTGGGAAGAAAACAAACATTCTAATGTGCTCTATAAAAAACTGTGCAAAGACCAAATGTTCAAATTTATGTTCAAATTGATGATCTTTTGTTGTACTCTTTACAACCCTGTTTTTTCGGTGTGTTTGTGATGTTGAACCAGGAACAGAAATGCATACTTCTATAGTTTTATGTCTACTGTCAGTGGAAAAGGAGTCTATCACCTATTATTTGCCAGATTTAACAAACCTGCATATACATGCTTATTTTGTTAATTCCACATTTCCATGTTGAAGAGCCCCAACCCAGATGAACCACTGCACAACTGTGTAGCCCCTCCTTTCAGTTAAAACAATACTTTGTTTTTATCATACTATACTGATTAACTTCTGTCAGTTATATAGTTCCTGAATCTTACTTTTTGTTTTTTGTCAGTCAAAACCAAAAGATAACGGTCTTTTAAATGTAAATTATCCATGGTGTTTTAAAAGATTTTCCAATTTTTCAGTTTTTGTTTATTTTTTAGAGAACAATACCTACATTTTAGGGTATTTTTAATGGGATTACTGTGGTGCTTGGATGGAGCAAAATGTTCTGTATTTTTGTCAATACAGCTACTGGACAGTATTGACACAATTAACAACAAGCACTTAAGGAATTATTTTTGTAATGAGATTAGCAATGAATTAACACTCCTTCTCTGCACTGTATGTGTCTCAGATTCCACCGATTAGTTGCTTTTAATTAAAGTGCAAAGTGACCTGTTTCTCTCCTCTGGGTTTGGTACACTGCCTCAAGCTAACCTCCACTTCAGTATCTCCATCCACTAATCCTGACTGGCGCAGCAATCGTCACAATATACTGTGCTTTAGCTTGAAGACAAGATCGTCTACTATCCCTGTTTCACCCATGCTCTGCCCTGTCCCACGGGGAATCCCCAGTATAGGAGGAGCGGAGACGTGTTTCTGTCTCCCTGTTGCTGTTGCCAGGCAGTTTGCATTCAGATGAATTAGTCAGCTCTGTTGTTTGAAAGCCTCTTAAGTGCTATCTCCTTAAGCTGGTGTTGACCATAAAGCTGTGTGGTGGAGAAGGCCGTGGTACTACTGTGCTGCCGTATGGCTCTTCACTGGATGGAGGTGCCTCCTTTAGTTAATAGACCTAATTGAGTATTGGGATCTCTGTTGCTGTAGGATACTTCAAGTGCACGGGCCTTTTAAAGAACTGCTGGCAACCTAATCCTGTTAATAAACAATGGGGAGGGATAAAACTGTTGCATAAAAACAGTCTGTCTATTTAAAGTACTTGCATGTAAACAGAATTATTGAGTGAGTGAGGCACATATCTCATTTAAGTGAGATAAAATGAATATGAAAGGAATGGTTTCAGAGTCAAGACCAGGAATGACTGCACACGGCCTCTGCCTCTGATGTCACAAGCAAACAGGAAAGTAGCTGAGTCGTAATGGGGGCAGCTAGCAACAAGCTAACAACTGCAATAGTGCCCCCACTGGCTATTGCTGCACCTTTAACTAGACCAGCTTAAACTAAATGCAAATGTCACCATGCTAAAATTAATATAATAATGATGCTGATGTTTAGCAGGTGTAAAGTTCACCATGTGCACCATCTTATTTCCCCGTGTTAGCATGTGAACATTAGCGAATTACCAATAAGGTTGATAGCAATTGTATGAGTTTTGCAGATATTTGGTGCTAAAACCAAAGTACTGGACAAATTAAGGTTTTAACCTGTTGATGACACTAAATAATAATTCGTCATGAGTGGAATATGAATATCTGTAGTAAATTGAGCGGCAATCCATCAAGTTGTTGAGGCACTCAAAACCTTGTGTTGCACAGGAGGCTACATGTAGTTTCAGTGAAATATTGATGTAAAGAGTAGAAGCTGAGCACTGACTCCAAACCAGTTAGATTTTCATCAGATCAAAATGCTAAAAACCTATAAAATATAAACGGTATTTATGAATATGCTGATAGTCACTATCCAACCCATCCACCCATACAATTAACAATTCAAGCAAACATTGAAAACCCTCTTGAAAACACATCAATGCCATACCTCTAATGTATCAAATGTACATGCATATCTCTAAATGAGTTGTAAGTCACATGAAAGGAAAAATTACCAGATGTATAAAAAAAAATCCCATTCCTCTCCATCCAATAGTTGTTGAGATATTTGTCGTCCCTAAAAAGAAAAAAATACATGATTGTAATGCCTATGTATTCATAGACAGTGAGAGGTTTGAAATGTTGTGCTGGCATTGAGTAGTAGCTGTTTATTGTTTGCCATGCTTTATCTTCCAAGTCACTGGAGTAAGTGTTACTGCCATATGGGCAAGCAGATGCCCATTGTACCTCTCGAGAGCTTGCATTCGCGGAACGGAGCAAGATCAGAGTCTCTACTCCTCTCACAACCCTCTCCTGAAATCCCTATTTGTAGTCATAAGTCTTAGAGTTAAAGAATGCTGCTCAAAGTTTTGACGATTTTCCTTTTGTACCCAATCATCCCAGAAAAATCCTAGGTCTGCTGAAAACTTTTTTTTCAAGTTTGCCCTAAATTCAGAATGCTGAAGATGTTGCATTAAAAATTAAGATGTGCATCCCTTTTTTGGCTTTCTTTGAGGCATGGCACATACTAATATCTCATAGTGTTTAATGATGTTCGGAGAAGCTAATGATCGGGTCCTTATGGGCCTGTTGGATAGATGAAAGCCCTCAATGGAATTTGATCTGTTTCCAAGTAGTTCAGAGCAGTGTTTTGTGCAGGCATTGTAATGAGCTGAACTTGCATTTTCTTAAAACTGTTGATGCTGCACATAACTCACAGTCTCCCAAGGATAGTGGAGAAGCAATTGTTGTTCTTAGTCAGTCTGTTGTCTTACGTAATTGCTTCATTTACAAGTAACACAAAGATTATGTGATAATCCTTTAATTGTTACATGCAAAAGACTAAGAGTTTACAGTCATGCAAGCTGCTTTGTAATGCTGTACTTAGATCCAGTAGTGCTTTGAGATAAACGACAACATGTTTACTTACTCACAATGACTTAACGTGCTGATGTATAGCACGTATTTGTTTTATTAACCAAATAAGACAAAACAATATTTTGACATGATTGTGTTGCCAAATTTGATGGCAATCCATTTAAAACTTGCTGAGACATTTTACTCGAAAAACACAAATTCAAACTTAATTTAACACCAAAGGAAAAGTAACAGAATCACTAGAGTCACAAAAATGTATCCTCATAGAACCATAAATGTCTGTTCAAAATTTGCTGTCAGTCCACCCAACAGTTACCATCATATTTCAGTCCAAAGCAATGAAATGACAAACCAGCAGAATAGGGCCTAGCTAAGCATTTCACAAGACATTTGAATAAGTGGATCTGACCTGTTTTTGGTGCTAGAAGAAAAAGTCAGACGAGCACCAAAATTTCAGAATTTAGGGTTCAGCCTCTGGGAAACATGAATATCTGTATAGAATGTCATGAAAATCCATCTGGTAGTTGTTGAGATATTTCAGTCTGAACCGAAGTGGTGGACCAGACCAACATTGCTATCCCTTGAGCCATGATGCTAGCATGACTGAAAATAAAATTATGTATTATTTACCCTCTTCATTATAAATGTGGGGTAGGCAATATTTCTTCCTTAATGACATATATGTTTTTTCGTTCTTTTCCAGATTACTCTGGGGCTCCAAGATCTTGATGTGAAATTCTACCCTCTGCTTCAACTCCTTACCATTTTACGGGACTGAAAGACCTAATCAGCGGAAAGTCTGGTTGATGACTGTAACGCACTCTCTCCCAAAATCATCTGTCCCTCCTCCTGTCCTACACCAGCATGGCGAGACGGAGGTTAGACTGCTTTCTTGTAGGCCAGGCATTTGCTGGCCTGATGCTGGTATCAATAGGACTTTCCTTCGTCCAGAGTAATGAGTGCCCTCAGCTGTGTGTATGCGAGATCAGGCCCTGGTTTACCCCCCAGTCCACCTACAGAGAAGCCATCACTGTGGACTGCAATGACCTTCGCTTAACACGCATCCCTGGAAACCTCTCCAGTGACACTCAGGTTCTCCTCTTACAGAGCAACTACATTGCCAGGACCAATGATGAACTGGAGCAGCTCTTCAACCTCACCGAGCTGGACTTGTCCCAGAACAACTTCAGTAGCATTCGGGATGTTGGTCTTACCAACATGTCCCAGCTCACCACACTTCATCTGGAGGAGAACCAGATCATGGAAATGCCAGATTACTGTCTGCAGGACCTCAGCAACCTGCAGGAGCTCTACATCAACCACAATCAGATCAACACCATCTCTGCCAATGCCTTCTCTGGGCTTCACAACCTGCTCAGGCTTCACCTCAACTCCAACAAGCTCAAGGCCATAAATAGCCAGTGGTTTGAGTCTACACCCAACCTAGAGATCCTTATGATTGGGGAGAACCCTGTTGTTGGCATAATGGACTTTAATTTCAAGCCACTGGGCAACCTTAGAAGCCTGGTTTTGGCGGGAATGGATTTGACAGACATCCCTGGAAATGCCTTTGTGGGACTTGACAATCTCGAGAGCCTCTCTTTCTATGACAATAAGCTGGTCCGAGTTCCACAGAGAGCCCTTCAGAAACTACCTAACCTCAAGTTCTTAGATTTGAACAAAAACCCAGTGCACAAGATTAAGGAAGGAGATTTCAAGAACATGCTGAGACTGAAGGAGCTGGGTATTAACAACATGGCAGAGCTGGTTTCTATTGACCGTTTCGCACTGGACAATCTTCCTGAGCTCACAAAGCTGGAGGCTACAAACAACCTCAAGTTCTCTTACATCAATCGTCAAGCCTTTCGTGATGTCCCAGCCTTAGAGAGTCTGATGCTGAACAACAACGCCCTGAATGCCCTCTATCAGTCCACGGTGGACTCTCTCCCAAACCTGCGAGAGATCAGCATCCACAGCAATCCTCTGCGCTGCGACTGTGTCATTCAATGGATGAGCTCCAACAAAACCACTGTCCGTTTCATGGAACCATTGTCCATGTTTTGTGCCATGCCAACAGAAGTAAGGGGTATGCATGTGCGGGAGGTGCTGCAGAATAATTTGGCAAACCAGTGCCTGCCCCTGATTTCCCATGATACTTTCCCCAGCCACCTGAACCTTGACATCGGCATGACCTTGGACTTGGACTGCAGAGCCATGTCCCAGCCGGAGCCTGAAATCTACTGGGTGACACCGATGGGGAACAAGGTAATGATGGACACCCTATCTGACAAGTACAGCCTCAGCAATGAAGGGACATTGAGAATTTCTCATATCCAAGTAGAAGACTCTGGTAGATACACCTGTGTGGCTCAGAATTCAGAAGGAGCTGACACAAGAGTGATAGCGATACGGGTAAACGGAACTCTGTTAGACAGCACTCAGCTTATGAAGATCTACGTCAAACAAACGGAATCTCACTCTATCCTGGTCTCCTGGAAAATAAACTCCAATGTAATGACCTCTAACCTCAAGTGGTCATCTGCCACCATGAAAATAGACAACCCACACATTACTTACACTGCCAGGGTACCTGTTGATGTCCACGAGTACAACCTTACACACTTACAACCAGCAACTGAGTACGAGGTGTGCCTCACCGTCTCCAACATCCACCAACAAACGCAGAAGTCGTGTGTGAATGTGACGACGAAGCAAGCAACCTTCGCTGTGGAAATATCTGACCCGGGGACCAACACTGCTCTCGCAGCAGTCATGGGAACAATGTTTGCACTCATCAGTCTGGCCTCTCTGGGAGTGTACATTGCCAAGAGGTGGAAGAGGAAAAACTACCACCATTCCCTCAAAAAGTACATGCAGAAAACCTCATCAATACCGCTTAACGAGTTGTACCCTCCCCTTATCAACTTGTGGGAGGCAGACAGCGAGAAAGAGAAAGAGGGCTCATCCGAGACCAAACCCAGTCAGGTGGACACCACACGAAGCTATTACATGTGGTGAGAGCTACTATCCAGTGGGAGATATAGAGACATGTTTCTTTCAGGAGCACAATTATACATAGATTGCTTCTTTGTGTAAGTGAACTAAGTAATTTTTTCTTCCATGTTTCCTTTTTGTTTGCTTTCGGTTCTCTCAGACTTGCTCTTTAAAGCGAATGATGAACCGACATTTTCAGATCTTTAGTTTAGCATATTGCCTTTTTACCTCTCGACTATTTTGACACACAATATGGCAGCTTCGTTTAGCTTCCTGGACTTAGTAGTCACTGTGCTTTATTTTTAGTACTTGTTTTAATAAACACAGCATGAGCATTGTCACCGATTCAGTATACGCAAACAAAGGAAATGCTGAAATCCAACCTGTTTTTGACATGTTTCTATGGCAGAACTGTTAGAGACTGCCATCTTTCTTTCTCTTGTAAAACAGTTTCACTGTTGACTGTTGTGCACTGAAATATATATACTAATTTGTCTATCATCTCAAATATAAGCTGACAAAGTACGTTTAGACTTGATATACTGTCTATTGAATAATGTTAGCGATTCCTCTGTAATGTTGTATCAGCTATGACTTAATTTACTTTTTGTACATTAAATAATTATAATGACATAATAAGTATGTTTGATTTAGACTTTAAGTTTGCAGAGCAGCTACTGTAAACCAGCAATAGAAATATGAATGTTATGAACTAGGTAAATAGATGTAAGGCTTTTTAAATTTCTTAAATATTTCTTTTCTTATTTTGCTAGAATAAGTCTACAATCACTGGTTTTGTTGTGATTTACACACACAAACATGTTGTTTATTGAGGAGCAAGTTAAATAAAATCTTCTTTCCTCATATTTTTTAAACCATGATTTCAACACCAAGTGTCATTTTTATTTAAAAGTAAATAAATATGTTGGAGACATTTACAGGTTCAAAGTAAAGCTTTCAAAGCTTAAATTGTTTTGCAGGGAAAAAGCATCATCTCATATTAATGTCTTACATTATGATTTTATTAATTTCAGTGTGATAAGCGTAGCTTTAGGTGTTTGGTTTCAACCTCAGTGTTGAAAGAGAGAGAATGGAAGATGCAGACTGCAGTGTGTTTGCCTCTGCAAAGCAATTATCAGAGAATAATTTAAATTCTAGTCCCGGTACAATATAATTACTGCACAATATGCCTCGGAGTACATACAGTAACTTCAAAAACAAAGAAATTAGTCACTTAAAACCAAGACAGTGGATATGGTGTCTGCATGTTTTGTTCACCATCTGTTTTATTATACCAGACATCGCTCTGTATCTCCAAAGAGAGGAAGCCACACAGGGAGTATAATTCAGCTGAGACAAGATTGAAGAAGACTATGGATAATGGACAGTTACAGCATGTACATACTGCGGCATTCTCTGGCACCAAGATACCATGCAATAATCGGCCAAATGTTTACTGTTCTCAGCATTTTTTATTGTTTGTGGAATGGAATTTACAGAGAAAATTATTCCTCACTGTGTCATGTTGAGTTGTTATTTGATAGAACATTATAGGTATTTTCTTCATCTCTTTCATCAAAACCACATGAAACAACCATCTGCTTTTTTTCTGCAAAATCTAGCGAGACAGTAATATGTTTAGTCCATCACACCAATCTCAGTCAGGCTCACTGTTGAGAAAACTAGATTTCCAGCAGGAGCTCAGATGTTGACTGACAGGTCTGAGCTTTGTGGCGCAATCAAACAATCTCTGTTTGGTCTCTCCTGACAACACGCTCGTTCTTGTGCAGGCTTTTTACTGTGGAGTATCCATAACTGGTGTATAAGCAGTGTACTCTTTAAATCCCAAGCAGTTTCAGGGTATTTTTTTGTTCCTGTTACATAAATCCTGCACTACTATGGAAACAGAACATTCATGGCTAGAAGATGGGGAGAACTCACTATTTTAAGCTTAGAATTGATCAAGAGAGAAGAGTTTTTCACACTTGATTTGTTCAAAGACTGTTGCAAAAGGGAAACTCCCAAAATAATTTCTGTTTTAACAGTTTCTGGCTGTCAGAATTGGTGTAATATTGTTCATTTAAAAGAAAAAAGAAAAAAAAACATGCATTTCCAACATGCCGGCATGTTGTGGGTTTTTAAAGGGTTAATGAATTATTAACAATATAACATAATAGCATGCATAAAACACATTTGTAATCACATCTTTATTTTGCTTAGATGCAGCTGATCCCTCTAGAAGAAACTAAAATGGTGGACCTTGAGTGATTTTTTTTTATTGCATACAGATTTATGAACACCAAAATGTAAAACCTGAACATAATACATAATAAAGTATATTGACAAATTCTGAACATTCAATCTGCTTAAAGCTATACTACAATACAAACAATGTAGTAATAGTTTATAACTGTTTATAAACCTTAATAGGGGATTAAAATATAGTGTCACTGATGCACATTATATTTCCCAGATAAAGTCCTCTAGCATCATAATATCATTAGTAACTAATGCGGCTTTGTGTGCATCAAGGAACACTGATAAAGAAATGGGTTCAACACTGTCTCATGCTGCTGCTTTGCTTCGTGTATAGAGATGTCACGAGATGCTGCAAGAAAAAATGTCAGTGAATGTCATGGAGCCTTTAGGGAGACCTGTGTCCTGTGCTCAGAGTGATGGACAGAGGAGGGCAGAGCAGCAGTAGTCTGGCATTTGTTCAACCTGCACATTGAAACTGCTACTTTGAAAAATCCGCTGCTGTCCTTTTATCTGCACAGAGCGGACGAGCCTTTATACCGTCTCAGTGGGTAGCCTAGTAACAGACCGGAAATCAGCTCATTGGGACAGCTATCAATGAAAGCTTTTCAAAGCGTGTGCTGGAGCCTGCACCGTGTCCCATCCCAGTGGCTTGTTTCCATGACAACCCCTCCCTCCATCCACCTGCGAGCGCTGGCAGCCAAGTGGGAGAAGTCCCCAGAGCCTGAAATACCACTGACAAGGTCAACACCCCGCAGGTGGGAAACCACTAAAACATCATGTACGCTTTCAAAGGTGTGGAGCGAGAAAAGCTGCATCTTTGCACTGAAGGTGAAGTAGAGTGGCACAGAGCGCTTCCTCAGCTGGGCTCCATGCCTCTTTTTTTCTTCTGCCATGCTTGAAGTGCACTTTGTAAAACTGCAGCTGAAGAACTTATAAGAAACAAACTATCATTGTGTAAATAATTGCACAGTTCTCACAGTACTACAGAAGGATGTTTTCTCTCAGTTTTTAAAAAGAAATTAAAAATACATTTTTCAATCTGGACCCTATTTTAACATATATTTGTTACTAAGAGGTTAATGGCGACTCATTTTTTTTATAATGGTCCAGTATTGTGGGTGAGAGCTGAGAGCTTAGTGGCAAAACAAACTATAATGTAATCGGACGGGCCAAATGCACAACTCATGTACTTCCACTGAAAGGCTCAGATTGTTATTATACACTCACCGGCCATTTTATTAGGTAAACCTGTTCAACTGCTCATTAACGCAAATATCTAATCAGCCAATCACATGACAGCAACTTAATGCATTTCGGCATGTAGACATGGTGACGATGGGCTGCTGAAGTTTAAAGCGAGGGTAATTTAAGGGATTTTGAATGTGACATGGTTGCTGGTCTGAGTATTTCACAAACTGCTGATCTACTGGGATTTTCATACACAATCATCTATAGGGTTTACAGAGAATGGTCCTCAAAAGAGGAAATATTCAGTGAGCCTTGATGCCTTGTTGATGCCAGAGGTCCGAGGAGAATGGCCAGACTGGTTCAGTATCTCAAATAACCTCTCATTACAATCAAGGTATGCAAAAGACTCTGAACACACAACACATCCAACCATGAAGCAGATGGACTACAGCTGCAGAAGTAATAAAGTGGCTGTGAGTTGTAAGTATCTGACAACATTATGGAATGATGAAGAGTAGTTCTGAAATCTGAAATTCGTTACTTTTTTCTGGAAGACAGTGGTGGAAAAGTAACTGAGTATGATAGAGAGGAGCACCAGTCAGACAGTGTAGCTTTGTGTTATCTAAAATAGTTTAAATCAAGTTACTCAGGAATGACTACTGCTAGTGAAATAGAAGAAATCATTCCCTAAAGCACATTTTCATAAATAGCGGAGGTAATGTTATTTGCTTAAGGTATTGTGTTGACCCCAGCGCCCATTCCATGAAATAAGTTTCCATAACGTTGTCAGACACTTATAATAACTGAAATTGTCAATCCAAAAGCTGGCAGAAAAAAAACGCACATTATGGCAACATTTCTATGTACGGAAGAGGATTAGGGCCAGGTACAATAAAAATATAGTTAAATTATCGAGAATAAAGTCAACTTTTTGAGTTGGATAAAGTAGACTGCAAGCTACAACCTGATTTTTCTCAATACATCTAATTTAGGTCGAAAATATTCTACTTTTTTACCAAAACAATAGTTGTGGTAGCTTCTACCAAGAATAGCTCATTCATGTGTAGGGGGATTTTAGTACTACTACACCCTTAAATATTGTGGTTATTGCTCATTTTATTACATTTTATGACTTGCAGTCTACCTAACTGTTCATCCTCTCATCCTCTCATTATTTTTTCTCCTACCTGGCCCCAATCCTCTTCAATGTCTAGGGCCTAAAACTTTCAGCCCCAGTTCTAGTTATTTCAACCAATCAGTGGCCACCAGGAACATCCTAATAAATATAACGTACACATCACTATCAGGTGAAGAAAAGTACACCCTTCAGCACACAGGGCACTTTTTATTAATCACCACACATTTCTGTAATAATGTATGATTTAAATGAGACTAAGATCTGAAATGTGTACATAGACGCAACACAACAATAACAAAAATGATTTTTCATTAAAATTTGTATTTCACAGTTGGACGTGCAGGAGTGGTTGCGCTCCAGTACTCTTAATGGACCTCCCACCACTGCAGCACACAAACACACTGATTGAACCCATCCTTGACAGGTCCTCTGTACCAAGTTACGGTCAGTTAGAAAGTCAACAGCCTGTAAAGAGAATATTGACATCCAGTGAAATACAACACGTACACATGTTAAATACTGTTGTTTATGACCAATTATTGTGTTTCTTAAGTGAGAGTTTTCTGACAGCAGCCAGTCCATAAACAAGGAGGGGGACTGTACTTTAAATTATCTGGCAGGCAAGGAAGCAGCCTGTACTGTAGGCTAGTACTTTGAAATATGTGATCAATACAAACCCTTTTATATGGAAATGAATGTGTTAGACTCACAGACACAGGTATTTATATATAAACCCATCTTCAGATGATACAGTCAGCAGTGGGTGGAGTCCGACACACACTATATTCTCATATCTAAAATATGTATTAATAGCAGCCACTGTAAGTGAAACACATGAACATGACTTCTTGTCACTGCAGAGGGAATATAAAATGTGTAACTTTCAGACATCCTATCCTGATTACACTATCACATGCGTCACCGGTTGCACCTGACACAAGGTCACTTTTGACAGCAAAGCTGGTGACATTTTCTTCTTCCTAATTGACAGGTGCTTCTTCTCTCAGGCGAGATCACCCTCCGGTGGGGGCGTGGTGGAAGCTGAAGCAACGATGTGACTTTTGTTCTCTTGGGAGATTTTTAATATATGATGTGGATAAATGAGCTCTTTTTGTAACCAAAATGATGCCCTGCTCTTAATGTATCTGTTATCGTTTAAGGCTTAATATCATAGGTAGTTTTTTTAACTGCTGAGGTTTACAGTTAGTAACTGTGCAGAAGACATTATATATGTATTTCTTCAGCACAGTGTACCCTTGCATGAATAGTTCCACTATAACCTTTGAAGCTGAAATTGTAATTTTATTTTAAAAATACAAGAGCCTCCTCCAGAGCTGAGTGCAGTTATAGGCAGCTAAGTACGTGAAACTGAAGTGAGAAAAGCAAAAAGCATTTCACTGCCTTTAGTAATCCACCAAGCACTCAGCTCTTGATGTGCCCTCGCAACCTGTATTTGGACAATGTGATGAGAAGAGATGATCATCAACAGAGTTCAACACAAGGTCATCTCACATAGATTGTTTATGCAAGACAATAAGGAGGCATGCATAACTAAAGTTAGCATGGCACCTTGTGGGGTACAGCCATCATGCTGGCCACTGCCTCGGTTATTTTCATTGTTGTGTGGAGAGTGTGGGTGTGACTTCACACCTCTTCCTGAGAGCAACCAGCCACCCTGCAGAGACAGCACCTGTGAGCCTGTTCTCTTATTATTCCCAAACTCTCACGTACAAAGATAATTTTAACTACTTGCAAAGTGCTTGTTGCCCAGCAGGCGTTTGATGAATGACACTCCTGTCTGACCTCCATTGGAGTATTATTATTAAAAAAATGGCAATTTGTATGGGAAAAACATCAGCCTTGTCTAATTATCAGAAAACATTGTTTTTTATTCATCAGGCTTAGTATTAGATTATCGCTGCTTTTAATTTTAGCCAATTTTAATTTTTGTCAGTCTTTTGGTCAGTCGACTTCTTTGGGCCTCTATTGGATGTACTGCATGAAATTCATCACCCACAGTCCCCAGATGATATATCCCAAAAACTTTGTGGATTCTGGCTTCTGTCTAGATCAAGAGGCATCTCCGAGCCTGAAAAGTGAAGCCAATGTGGTAGAAGAAGTTTGGCTGTATAAAAGTCGAGGGAAATTACCCTACTTTATTACATCAGTAAACATTTTCCTAATGAGTTTATTGTCTTAATTGCAAGCTTTTCTCCTTCAATACAGCATATTAGTTATAGCTTAATTGTGTAAGTGCAGTAAAACAGAACCAATTATGCATATCATTTATTAGATCTATTGATATATGCAAATTAATTAATGTATTGATGAACTCTCCCACTTTAATTTAGGTGTTGTTGCTTATGCTAAATATATTTTAGCAAAACAACATTATTCATAACAATAACAATGTGGTTAACTATCTTAACTTGTTGCTATTTAATTAAACAATTATAAAATTTGACTATCTACATAATCAAGCACCTGAATTTAATGAAATAGCCTAAATTGCTGATTAAGCATTTTCTGCTAACTTCCTGTAGCATGCAGTGCATACAGTCTCTCCGAAATCTGCAGAAAAACCAAACTTCAATTTTTTTAAAAATTCCCATAGGAATTAATTAATTTTCGTTTGGCTTGCTATGTGGAAATTATGGTGTTAGTCTTAAAGAATTTAGTTTACATGGATTTTCAGCATTGGTGCAGATCATTGCATCAACAGCTGCTAGACATCAAAAAGTTTGCTGTTTCTGGGGGGTGAACGTTCCTGGCACAGATTGAAGGCGTGGAAATCCTTTTCCGCGGCTAGGTAAACAAAGGCATGTGCATGGTGTGCCTTCATCATCTTACATTAGTTTTTCCATCAGAATGCAAACAGCCTATTGCAAGGGATGGTCACTGAACAGTGGAAACGATAATGAAAATGGTGGTAAAACAAATGCAGTCTCTGCAGTATAAAGGCAATGAGTTTCACCAGTGTCAACAAAACATGAAATCTCTCATTAAAGAGTGGTGGGACATCTGTCTACAGCCTGGAGAATCTGATCCAGAGTTGGAGCTGGTTAGACATGTGGCATTGCTTATTTTAGCTTTCACTAACAAAAATTCCGTTTGTGTAGTGTTGAATACAATAGAGAGGAGGTTAGTTTCACTTGTAGCACTTCATTGTGATAAGATTATTGCCTCTACAGTATCTGAATAATGGAGGCGTACTGTGGGAAAAATAACAATAGAAATGTGGAAACATAATGCATTTCGGTAATGTTAATCATCTGTTAAATGCATAATGAATTGTTGGACGGATTGTTCTGGTGTATTCTCCCAGGGCCTAATTAAACAGCTTCGCTTTCTGCCTGCAGCAAACTGTAAGTTTGAATGTGTGTTAAGTCTCACTGCTTACACACAGGCTTGATGCTTATTTCCATCTTCTTAGACGTAGCTCCTTCTGACACAGTTGTGTCTTTATTCAATAGGTCTATACAGTTAGTAACGAAAGTCATGTTCCATGGAAAAAATAGTCTAAATTCAGAAACAAAAATAAACAAAAAACTATTTTAACAAGCACACACATTGTTATTTCAGTGGGAAAACAATTTTACAGACAGTGCTTCACTTTGACTGTGATGAAGGTGAAACAATAATGGGACAATACAATCATAGGTGGCCTCACTCCATTACTCTATTGATTGCCTGGTCATCAAAACCTGTGTGTGCGTGCTTGTGTGTGTGTGTGTGTGTGTGTGTGTGTGTGTGTGTGTGTGTGTGTGTGTGTGTGAGTGCGTGTATGTGCATGCGTGTGTCTGCCAACAGTAACTGGCCACACACATGTGTATGCTATGTTTTAATTTGTGTATTAGTGTACCAACAAATGAAAGACAGCAGATATCAACCTTGCATAACAATATTTCTAACATATTTTGGCCTGACCTTATGCTGCTTCTGACTTTTCCTCCAGCACAATGGTGACATTAGAAAGTAGGTCAGGAAAGGTCAACCATCTGTTGACTTACAAAATTCAAATGGACCTTGCCTTAACAAAGCCCCATATTAACATTAGAAGATGAGACACAGTGAATTCTCTCACTGCATTATTTACAGTGTCTGACTTTATTGAATCTGAAGTGTCCGGTTCTGAGACAAAAGGCCTTGATTGTACTCATTAGGCATTTCTGAGTTTCTGAAAAGGATTATCAGGATCAAGGGGCAACCAAAGGGACTGAAAAGTGAAGCCAATGTGGAAGTTAATTAAATATGCATTCTTTTTAACAGCCAGCAGGGGGAGACTCCACTGCCTGCAAAAAGAAGTCCAATCGTATAAAAGTCCATGAGAAAGTGAGCCTACTTCTCACTCACCCTCAGTAGACATTTGTTCATTGTCTCAATCTCTCGTTTAAAGTCTTCTGTAAAACGTACATTAAATAATGGTCCTATTTAGACAAAAATTTACATTGTTGTGTAATTTGGGTGTCGTCCATGTTTTCGTCTCAGAACTTTAACCCTATCACAGTGTGTTTTCAGGACCTGAAAGTTAATTGTAAATGTATTGTTCCCTAAAAATGTCATGTTCATTATTAAGTTGTACTAATAGACATTTAACGACAAGGTTGTTCATATTTGCACCTTGCTAACCAAGCTAGCTAGCTAGCACTGTTTTACTCTAGCTAGAATTAGCATCCCAATTAATATTTCAGTTAAAGTGATGAACCAGGAAAGCTAGCTAGCACTAATCTTAGCGAGTGACTTAGCGTTTGCTCACCAGCATCTCATCCAAATAAGGTCAGTTCTGACTCCAAAAAAACAGAAAAATGATAGTGAAACTGACAAACTTGAGGATTCAAAATGGTAGCCCACAAACCAGTAAGTGACAATGTGGTGGTGGCTATGCCACTTCTTCAACACAGTCTATGGTCAGAATTGAGGCTACATGTTGGTCTGTTGGTTGCTCAGTATATCACTTTGTAATGAAGTATCTCACAACTACTGGATGGATTGAACTTACATTTAGTACAAATGTTCATGGTGCTCAGATGATGAATCCTCGTGACTTTGGTGATCCCAAAGTTTTCTTTAGGGCCACCAGCTAGTCAAATTTTTATTTTTCTCGGTAAAGTTATATCAACATTGAACAGATGGCTTGAACAATTGTACAAACAATAATGGTGCCCAGATAATGAACTCCAATGACTTTGGTGATGACTTTTATTGTGTTGACACCATGAGGTTTACATTTGTAGCATTGAGTGAGATGTTACAGCAATATAGCAAATATTTTCACTAATGATCATATTCACATTTTATTCAAGGAACAAAAACAAGTCGCCTCCCATTGTTCAAAGGCTTTTTCTGTTTTCCATAAAGATGACAGTACATTAAAAGGTGTTCATTGCTGTGTCTTGTAATCATTATCCACTGTGATTGGCGCAAATTGACTTCTTATAGACAGCCCATTTCATGCCTGTGTGGGTGGGGAAGGCACAACGTAGTGACAGCTCGGAGAAATATGGAGCCAGTTGAGTTGCATGATCATTACTGATAAGGAGCTGAAAATGAGCAGTGAACAGTGAGTACACAAGCTGTTTCCTGTTACCACTGCTGACAGTTATAGATGATGAAACCTGTGCCTTTGTATCTCTGTGATCCAGATGTATCTTGTTCAGTGCTAACATATGACTGACAGATTGTCTTACTGCAACTCTGGACAGAACTGACCTGCAAGATTCAAACCAAACTCAGCACTGATTGAATGTGTTCCAGCCTGAGTTTGACCAGGCTTAGTAAACATGTGCTTTAAATACAGCTAAATACAAACAGTTTGTCTGAGGTGAGGGACTCCTTTGTCTCTCCACAGCACAATGGGTCCTGCTGAGAAATTGTCCAATGATTATTACACCTCATTTAAAACACAGACACTGACCCATAGCAGGCTAAGTGGAAACAGACAAAGGCTATTGATTGGATTGGAAGAACAGAACCTCTTGAGAGATTCAACATCTTTACAGGGAACACGCCTGGCTGACTTGATTTGTGAAAGCTGTGTATTGATTGCTGGAGATTATGCACTGCTGTTATTCCCTTTCACTCTGTAAAACATTGTAAGACTTGTGTTTGTGCATGTTATACTTGTGAGGGGGAAAAGAAACTAAATCATGGAATGTGATGTACCACAAGTCCTGTACTGGACTGGAACATTTGTAATATTGTGTGATTTGTTCTAGTAATTTGAAATACACCTGAATTCTTACTAATGGCCAGTAGGGGACGACGAAAAAAGAAGTCTGATTGTATAGAAGTATATGTGATTCTATAGAAGTATACCATACATTTACAGTGCCTTTCAAATTATGTGTTAACTATTTTCCCAAATGAGTTAATAGTCTCAATCACTATAAACTAAGTCTTGTTCAATACAGCATGATGTTGCTTTTGTAAATTAAGGCCCCATTTAGAGTACAGTAGACGATAAGATATTTTTAGGGCATGGCTGCCTTGTGATTAACAAGTCACTACCACAGCAACCTGTTTATCAGGATGAAGGCTTTGCAATGTGTATCCATGACACTTTATACATTTAAATAGCCAAGAACTTGTTTTGGGGTGTTTTCTGTGTTTTAGTTTTAAAACCATAGACTTTATGACAAACATATGAATGTTGATCGTAGGTTTTTAAAGAGCTGAAATTAAGTCCAAAGTGGGTGGATCACATGGCTTTGGCTGTCACCATCTTGGCATTGCCTCCTCCTAACTCCTGACTAATCCAAAAAAGTGGCAAACAGGTGGAGTGTGGGTGAGCTCAGGCAAGCTGAATGTAGTGGTGATCTGCCTTTCACTCATAGTGACCAAAACCTTATGTTTAACTTGAGTTAATGGTATATATCCCCAATTCCCAGAAGTTGAAACACTGAATAAATGGTCTATAACAACTGGATGCATTAAATTCAGAATTAAGAGTGTATGTTTAGAGACGAAAACTGTTTTTGCACTTGGCTGTAAACAAGTTGGGTTTTTTTTCAGCTTAAGGGCATTTTTATTATGCAAGTTAATAGGCTTGACCCCTTTTTGAAACCATAGACTGTATAAATAATGGACGTAGTGACCATGACGTCACCCATTGGTTTGTGGACTTCCCACTTGAGGCATCGAGTTCAGCGTTACACTTGTCGCCATCTTGTTTCCGATATGGGGAGCAGACCATATTTGGACTGTGGAGGAGCGAGAGGGATCTGACGACACTGACTACACGCCTCTCTACACTGGCAACCTGACTGAGTGAAGTTGCTGCTAATCCATGTTAGTGTTCACTGGAGCATTAACTGGGATGTTAATTTTGGCTAGCAAAAAACAAAAACAAAATGTACAACAACTAAAACTACTTTATTGACACGTTGCCGTGGATATGCATTGTTCTGCTTCTTTCCTGATGAAGCTTGCCTTGTTAGTGACCTGACCTGTCAATCAAATCCTGTCAACCGATACTTTATCTTCTTCTAGTGTTGTCCTAAAAAAAATTCTGAGGTAATAAATGAAAAATGTTCTCATTTTGTATTGAAATTAACGAATCGAAATGTTTTTGCAGCCGCCATCAGCACCCCCTGCTGGAATTTTTGGTAGAATGCAGCTTAAGGCCCTTCCACGCTTGCCTCCCTGCTCAGACCAGGAGGTTGCCGTCTGATTGAAACCGGCCTCAAGTGGCCAGTCAAGGGATTGTAGCTTTGGCACTTCCACATTGGATTGCTGAGAACTTTGACCGTTTCACAGTGCTTTGAGTTCATAAAGTAAATTGTAACATTTCGGTTGCCTTTAAATGTTTTTAGCGTTCAGTTGCACTAAAAACACTCTAAGGTGTTGGCTGTTCATTTTTATGGTAAGTACAATTTGTTTTAAACCTGTTTTTCCCTAGCCAAAGTAGCATCCTACTTAATATCCCAGTTTACGTAAATTACAGATGCATATTGCTTTCTAGTTATTGCTAGCAAGTGACTTAGCAAAGGGCTAGTACCCACCCTCTTGTCCAAATATGGTCATTTCTGGCTCCAAAAAAAAACAGGATGGTAACTGCCAAACTCAAGGCTAGAAAACAATTGTCCACAAACTAAGGGGTGACATCACAGTGACTACAGTCTATTGTTTACTGCCACTACAGATGAATAAACAGAAGAACAATCTATGCGATTTTAACTGTCCGGTTATTCTTTTGTAGCACCAGTATTTCTACTCTGTTGCTGTTTTTTTGTTGTTTAAGTTTTTTCACCTAGGATAACTTTGGTAGAAAAGTAAAAAGTTTAATAAAGAAATACAGATCTTGTTTTTTTTTTAAGCTCAGAGTAGAGAACTAAATATGTTGCATGCCTCAGGAGGCTGATGAACCCCCTTGAGTCCTCGCTTAATTGCTTTGCAAAATCTTGTCATGTGAGTGAATCACACTGTCATTGCAGTTGCCTGGCAGCGGAGAAAGGCACCCAGGAGTCTCGTGGGATGACTGCTGCAGGGTGTGCGAATGCAGGCTGGTTTTCACTCAAAAGTTTGAATGCGGTGAGATATTGTTTGTTTGTTAGTGCGCTTGAATCCTTCTTTCTCATGTTTTTCACCTTTTAAATGCAATCCCTGAGTTTTCTCATCCTCTCTGTAACTAATCGCTGCATGTCTGCTTCCCTGTTTGTTTCACTGCCTTTGATGGCCTTTGATGAACTCAGTGGAGTAGTCAGAAAAAGCTCCTTTAAAACCTCTGAGGTCAACTCATTATAATCATGCATACTCAAGCTGACAAAGGCAGATGAGGGAAACCTTTGAAATTTCTTTTGTTCTCCACTGTCAGACCAGACAAGAGTGCATCCACTAGGCCACAGCGCAGCTCTCCTTACAAGCTGGGAGAAGCATCGCAGCCAATTTGAGGCCAAGTCAATCAGCACAGTCGCAGAGGGAGTGCTGGACTGTTGTTGATAATCTCCCCAGAGAACGTGCTCTATCATGCCTTTGGTTCATTAACTCCCCAACCAATTGTAGTCCAGCCTCAAAGTTCAGCTCTGTGTGTGTGTGTGTGTGTGTGTGTGTGTGTGTGTGTGTGTGTGTGTGTGTGTGTGTGTGTTCTCATTAAAACCAAAAGGATCCCTGACAACAGGCCCCATTACAGACCCCCAACAACCTGCCTCATCTGGAGCCAGGGAGGCTGTTTCACCCTATTGTCAGACAACACAATGGGAACCACAATGTCAAGTCACATTATAAACTCAAGGGGAAGGCCCGTTAAAAGACTACAAGAAAACGTGTACAATTATTCAATGAAGGGACACATCCTAAATGAACCTGAAATCATCAAAATTATGTTAAATTGAATTTTTTCCATTGATGTTTGGACTGAGCAATGGGAAATACTGTAAATTACTGCTCTAAGATCTGTGGCACATGGCAGGTAATGCAACTTTTTCACCAAATCCTTGAAAATGTCATCAGAATTAGTATTCTGGCCTAAAGAACAATATGTGGGAGCAATGGTTCCATGCCCCTAGCCCAATTTCAACTAAGTTGTAAGGGACAGTTTACCCCAAAATCCAAAGTACAATTTTTCCTCTTAGCTGTAGTGATATTGCAATTTAGATTCTGGATGTTGTTTCTGGGCAGGGTTAAGCATTGTTTCTGCTGTTTTTGGTTGTTAAACACATTGTTTTATATGTGAGAGTATCCCTCAGTGTGCAGTGCAACTACACAAAGAGCATGTAATATATAGGAGAAAGAAAGATTAAATAAGGGCTGCAACGTGTATTACTTCTAAGCTCTGTCATCAGTCTCTCACTAGCTACAGCTTTCTGTTTTGTGATTGCTGTTAGGACATCTTCTCATCATCAGCTCCATCAGGAGCTGGGGGGAAATGGACCGTACCGCAGCCACAACAGAAATCGCTGCAAGACATGGTTTCCCAGCACAGGAGGGTGACATTGCAGGGGCTGGAGGATGTGTTCCCAGTACAGCAGAGGTCCTCAGCATAGACTGAAGTCCCTTAGAGCTATTTCACTCTGGACAACGAGTATATTCTTTCCCAGCAATTTGACCCAATCAGAGGCCCCACTACTGACCTGGGTATTGACATTTTTCAATATGTTCTGTCTTACCTGGAGTCCTCAAATCCTGGCAGCTCATAGGGTAAATGAGGCAGGGTTTAATGGTGATTTTTACTTTTGACAGTGCAGTGATCCTTTATTCACTTTTGCAAAAAAAACAAGCTTTAAAAACACTAAAGTTGGACTGTTTCATAGCAACATTATTGGTTGCTAAAAGCTGGACCTCAGGTGACGTGGTAGACATTTGTCATGTTGTACATGAAAAAGTGGTGTGAATGTGAATTGATTTAAAGTGTGTGTAAGTAAATAAATAAATGCATTTTTCATTTTACTTTTCAGGGAGGATTTTCACTGTGTAAGAATCTCTTGCAATCACAATCTACCATCAGCTATCACAATATGATGGTACACATGTCTGCCATGTATTTTGAAAACTCTTCCATCTTTGAAGATCTGATTGTGGAGCACAAGTCATGAAGTTAAGTCATGAAGTACACATTATTTTCAGCTCAAACCTTGTATTAAAATGAGTCGAACAAACTGTCTGTTAGTTTATTGTCAAATACTTGTGCCATTTCCTTCTAACATTTCAGCTTGTGATTGAGTATGCAATCTGTGAAACCTGGAGGCAGGACTAATAACTGACAGCACTAATTTTGCCCAAGGACAAAGATGAAGGCTGATTCTCAAAGGAAAGTCCTTGGTCACTTGTGTGCAGCGTGGAAATGCCAGCTGACAGTGTGACCTCCCCCCCATCTGCCTCAGATAGCCACCAGAGGATAAACCACTGCACATGAATTACACATGGCAACACTGTTACACCATAGAAAGGTTAGGCACAGAGACAGGAACAGTACACAACTTTTTTTCGTGTCTACTGAAATAAGAAAAGAAAAGCCATTCGAACAAAATGAACAAACCTATACACCAGCCGGGAATCATACGACAGCAGACACCACAGTTCTGCTGGATTGTGTAAATGAACTTCAGTGAGAAAAGGCCTTGTATCATTATTATCCTCTCAGGCCTTTACCACCACTGTGCTGTGTTTGTCTGGGCTGCTGTGAACCCACAGAAGCCCACAGGCAGACTCACATGGCCATGTTTTCTGTTTTGTTGGCTCATGTGGCTAGTCAGAATATGTTCTTAGGCATTTTATGCTGAGAAAGTTGAAGAGTGTAAAAAGTCATCATTAAAGAAGACATAATATTTTAAATGCATGTGTTTGCCAAATGTGTTTTATTCCTTCTAATGTTCAATCATCCAGTTCAGTTGTGGATTCACAAGAAGAATACCAAGACTTTACCCAGCTAATCCTGCCATCTGCAGGGCATATGGCATTACTGCAGTTGCCTGAACAAAACTATTGCTTAATAAATATTATTATTAAATAAATAACTGCTTGTAATTGATGAGTTCGAGCTGAAAATAATGTGTTCTTCAAGACTTAACTGTTCACAATCAGATCTTCAAAGAAGGAATAGTTTTATAAATACATGGCAGAGCATCATATTGTACTATCATATTGTGATAGCTGATGGTAGATTGTGATTGCAAGAGATTCTTACACAGTGAAAATCCTCCCTGAAATGTAAAATGAAAAATGCATTTATTTATTTACTTACACACACTTTAAATCAATTCACATTCACACCAGTTTTTCATGTACAACATGACAAATGTCTACCACGTCACCTGAGGTCCAGCTTTTAGCAACCAATAATGTTGCTATGAAACAGTCCAACTTTAGTGTTTTTAA